>NC_084794.1:44243350-44468350 GCF_963169125.1 Humulus lupulus | reverse complement strand
CCTAAAGAGATTTCTATCTTCAACTTTTGGGCCTTCACAAGTAGTCTTGATCCATTAAGCCACTTTATCCATTTAATTTTTCATTAAAATAACTTTTAATTATCTTAAACAAATTTTAAAAATAATTAACTTGGGCTTTAATTCCCAATAAGTTATTAGGCCCACTTTTGAATTTGGGCTCAAACAATTAATTCAAAACAAAACAATTTTAATTATGGGAAATAGATAAAAAAAGATGCAAGCCCTAGGGTTTAGAAACCTTAGGGCCGGTGGCACAAGGTGGCTTAGCATGGGGAGGTGCGACTGCAAGGCGCGCTGATGCAGACGCAGGGGCGCACGCAGCAGGCGCAGAGGCACGCACGACAGATGCAAAGGCACATGCGGCAGGCACAGGGGCTCGGGCTTCAGAGCACGAAACCCGGGGCTCGGGCCTGACAGAATTTTTTCAAATAATTTATTGCAGAAAATTAAATTACAAAATATTCCTATACCCCAAAATGGCTTAAATTTTTCATCTAGAAATTTAAGAACAATTCTTAAACACAAAATACTATATAATTAACGACCCTTAAGAATAAACTTTAAACATACAAACATCCGTCCTTTCACACATATTACGATAACATAAGAATGCATATTATGCCCACACAGTAATTAATGTATGTGGAGATTAATGACCGCTCTAAAACCATTTGTTAGGAAAAAAGTTCCTAATACGCAGTGGAATAGTGATGGGTTGGCCCAGTGTGCAAAAAAAAATTCTAACATATTTAAACTACCTTTAAATATGCGAATCCATTAATATACATACATTAATCATAAACAAGAAAAGAATAAAGAACATACCTCTTGATGCCTATCAAGTATCCTTGCTATCTTTTCATAAAATAAACGATCTCCCTATCCAAGCTGCTCACAGGTACTCACACCAAGATCTTCCACAACGTTCTCTACAACTCAAGAAGTGTGTGGGCACTTAGAGAATAAAGGATGAAATATTTCTGATTAAACTTGATGTACTCAACACATGAGATCAAGATAATAGACCTGAGATTGGTTCTATATCTTTGTCATGGAGAGATAGAAAAGTATCATTCTTTTTCTTAGGCAAATAAATTCAGTATCTCCTTTATTTTATGATAAGTCTAACTTATATGGAAAATATTTCAAATTTAAAAAATAAATATGTAACAAATTTACAATTTATATTTTAATTAATTAATTATCTTATTAATGAAAATATCAAAAACTAACTTTTGAATTTTCCATTAATTAATTAAATAAAAGTGAAAAATCTATCCCTGATTTTTATATAGATGCACGCCACACACAATCCAGAGACTGTGTGTCGTGCATCGGCCTATAAATTAGGGATATTTGATTTTTTTCACAATTACTAAATTATTTATTCAAACTACCTTATCAAATAAAATCCAACAACCTGATAATTAATTCAAATTTGAATCTATTATCTTTTTAACTAATTATCACATATAATTAATTATTTGAATAAATATCAATCTTTTAAATTCAAATCCAATTTGAACTTATCAGATTATTATCTCCCACTCAAATAAAGATATTTAATTAATTCTACTAATTAATTAAAACCAATTTAATTAAATACTAATTTCAAAAATTAAATATTTATTTTGTTATAATTTCAAAAATTATAATAAAATAATTATTTATATAATTTCGAAATTTATAATAATTAATTACTAAATAATTTTGATAATTACAACTAATTTGAAATTAATTAATTAATCTCTATTGTCACATAATTGCATATTTGGCCCAAAGAACAAATTTCTTCTTAAATATGTCTTTTTACCATTTTACCCTTTATATTAACTCTTGCCTTCAATAGTGTTGATAGAGCCGTTGTGGGAACCTATGGACCTATAATTCCAAGCTCCAATAAATTTGTGATTATTAATTAAACTCTTTAATTAAATAACCTTAATTTATTAATCTCATGATTACTCCGCTATAAATTAGAGATTGCACTCTTCTAATTATAGACATTTCATTTATAGAGTACTTTATAACAATAAAGCATCCATTGATATAATCATTACATACAAGTTAACCCTCTAATAATGGTTCATAATTAATCGGGAATAAAATTACCGTTTTACTCTTCTAATTATATCTTGTTTCCTTAAGTACCATTGACTTTACTAGTGAAGGTTAATTCATAACTAAATTATGAATTTGAGCTCAATAACCTTTCAGTCCCAAAAGTCATCCCTTAAGAGAACCATTATTCAATCTCTTTCGAGAATGTATAGATTCCATATCTGTATGCCATGTCCCCAGCCATTTACATTAATGAGTTCCCAAAACAAAAGTTTCTAGCCTGATCATTCTGACAAACCCTAACAAGTGAATGAAAGAACTAATATAACATAAAGAGGAGTTCATAGTAACTTCAAGATTAAGAACTATTTGTATATGATCATCAGTTGATATATTTAATTAATACTTCGAAACGGTATTTAACTAAGTATTAATAAACATATCTGGTCCAGTTCTATATATTCTCTAATATATAAAGTACCTCCACTAAAGTGTCCTACTACACTAGTAATCCGGATCTAGATCACAAGTATTCATAATACTAGTGGACCGTACTTGTAGTAATTAATCTAAAGATTACATAACTTTATTTTACTGCGAACTATTCAAGTTCATTTATTTAAAACACAATCTTCCCGTACCAATACGTGGTTGAGATCACATACATGAACTTAGGAATTTTTCTGATATTTACTTAATATTATCACAGAATAATATAGTCCATAAAATATATGCATAACAAATTCAATTTAATTATTTATTTCTTAAAACAATGTCTACTACATATGCTTTCAGGGCACAATTCCCAACAGATACATCTTCGTAGTGCCTGGATGCAAAGAGTAAGGAGTTGTATGAGATTCATCCAGAATCTCCCATCTCATAGCAGTGTCTAATGGAACACATATCCGACCCTTTAATCTCAACAAGCCCATCTATGACACTGTATAATCTCTGGTTACTCCAGCTAAAACACCCTCTGTTCTTGGTCAGCTGTGGATCACCCAACTGACATTCCTTTATTCTCTCCAACAGCGTAGACTGTAGCATACTGTTGGCCAACTGGCCTACCAACAACTCTATACCAGCACTGGTCATATCCTCTGTTAATTCTCTGGATATCAGCCTCGCACTGTAAATCTGTCCCGGACCCTTCCAGCTTAAAGCATCTACTACCATGTTGGCCTTTCCTGGGTGATACAAGATCTCACAATCATAATCTTTTACTTACTCCAGCCAACGCCTTTGCCTCATGTTCAGGTCTTTCTATGTGAATAAGTACTTCAGGCTCTTGTGGTCACTATAAATCCCACACTTCTCCCCATAAAGGTAATGTATCCATACCTTTAATGCAATGACCACAGCCGCCAAATCTAAATCATGAGTGGGATATATTTGTTCATACTCCTTCAGCTGACGTGAGGCATAAGCAATCACCTTCCCTGACTGCATCAAAACACAACCCAAACCCTAATGTGAGGCATCACAGTATATCACAAACTTCTCCTGATATGTTGGAAGACTCAGAACTAGAGTTGTAATCAATCTCTGCTTCACTTCTTGGAAGTTGTTCTCACACTTGTCTGACCACACAAACTTATGATTCTTGCGTGTCAGTTCAGTCAACGAAGTGGAAATCTTTGAGAACCCTTCCACAAAACGTCTGTAATAACCTTCCAACCTAAGAAAACTCCTAACCTCTGAAGCATTCTTTGGCCTTGGCCAATCTCTAACTGCCTCAATCTTAGCTGGGTCCACTTTAATCCCCTCCTTACTGAAAATGTGCCCAAGGAAAGTTACCTGAGATAACCAGAACTCACACTTATTGAATTTTGCAAACAATATGTGTTCCCTCAGTCTCTGTAAAACCAACCTCAAATGTTGTTCATGTTCTGACTCTGACTGAGAATAAACCAGAATATCATCTATGAAGATGATCACAAAATGGCCCAAATAATCCTTGAACACTCTGTTCATCAAATCCATAAAAGCAACTGGGGCATTAGTCAATCCAAAGGACATGACTAAGAACTCATAATGCCCATATCTAGTGTGAAAAGCAGTCTTCGGTATATCTCCCTCCTTGACCCTCAGCTGATGATAACCAGATCAAAGGTCTATCTTTGTGTAACGCCCTCGTTACTCGAAGACGGTTACTGTGAACTTCAAACCGTGCTTAACTCGCCAAACGAGTCATTAGGTTATAAACGTGCATCTAGGTATTATTAATAGGCTAAGGTGAAAAACTCTCGATCAAAAGGAAATGATATATTTTATTTAAAACCTAAAAATGTACATGGGCCCATAAAAGCATTTACAAGTGATTTACAATCCAAAATGGTCATTACAGTGTAAAAATTACAACCCGCCGACCTAAGTGGCAAAAATAGGGTTAACCCCTAGTTCCTCTGAGAAGCACCTTGGCCGTGGTGGTCAAGCGGCCGCATATGTACACATCACCACTAAAGCTCTCCACTTAAGGTTGGGTGAGCTTTTCTTTCCCTTTACATGCACCACATAGCATCCGTGAGCCAAGGCTCAGAAAGAAAAATCATTACTGCACGTATACAATATCAATTGATGATTATGATAATCATACTGGGCTTATAACCCTAATAAGATAATATCAAGATTCTAATAATCATGCTAGGGCGTGTAGCCCTAATAAGATGGTATTGAGATTCTAATAATCATGCTGGGGCGTATAGAGTGACTAATCACAAACTTGAATCAGATAAGTGACTAATGAGTGAGTAATGAACTTGGGCTCCACAACCTTAGCCATGTAACGATGCAGTCACCTGGGCCTTCTGGCCCTGGGTCTAAGTAACTAGCCTTTAGACTAGACAAGTGCTTTTGTTTTCATCGAACTTAAGGTTGGTCAAGAATTTCATGCTTATGACGATAATGCTTATGTTGATTCATTCTAACCTTTTCAGCTTGCGTTAAACATGCTAATATCGTTCTTGACTCATAATTCAATACCATACGACCAGTGCTCAGTACTACTGTCAAACTTGACTAATGAGTCACAGCTTCACAGTCAATACTGACACCATTGCTGATTCTGACTAATAAGTAAGTGCCACTTACAAGTAAGCAAGATTTCTAAGCATTTAATATGCAATCAATGTCCACATATAAAGCACTCAACATGCCTCATTAATAACCATGCATGTCACATACGGGGTGCAATTTTCTTACCTCTGGTTCGAGCGTGAAATAATAAAATAACGTCCCTTGAGAACAATCGATCCTTTGGTCCCTTAGCGGTAACCTAGTCATAACCAAATATGGAATCCCATCAATAAATTAAATCAATAAAAGGTTTATAATCTAAAACCTCACCCCCGGGACCAATACCATGCTCTTGAGACTCCCAATCCACCCAAACAGGGTAGTGGAACCATCCCCCGAGTCCCCAAAGTCATCCTGAGCACTTAAAATAGGTATTGCTTGAAATGATCTAGCGCTGGGGCACTACCCCAAGTCAGAGAGAACCCCATTCTCTCCTCTGCCTAGCGTTGGGGCGCCACTGACAGACCAAAAAAATTCTTTTCTTTTTCCTTGCAATTTACCCTGAAAACCAAGCTTCAAAATTAACCCCAAACATCATCCAAACCTATAATTTAACCCCAAAACTTCATCCATACCTCAACCTCAACAAAACCCAAGCAAACTTTCTCAAAATCCTCATTGAATTCCTAACTATCCAATCCAAAAATCTCAGCTGAAAACTAATAGAAAAATAGAGCAAAACCAGAGTTTCATGGCTGAAATCCTTACCTCAAACTTGAATTGAGTCCTCTTCAATGGTTGAACTAAGGTTCTAAGCTTAAAACCTTGATCTCCTAGCTTGAATCTTTAATTGGGTCTTCAAAAATTCAAAGGAAGAAGAAGGAAAAATGGTGATCGTGAGAGAGAAAGGGAGTCTCTGTTTTTAGCTTCTTAAAGCTTCTACAACCAGCCTAATTTGAATATATATCCTAAGGTCAAATGACCAAAATGCCCCTAGGTCATATTTATTTCCTTAACAACTCCCAACGGAAAAATTGTCATTTCCCGATTATCTCGTTAATTATAATTAACGTCCTCCAATTCCCATTATTCCCAATATTCTCAAATGCTAATAAATCATATCTCATTACCCTTTAATTCCCGGCAATGTACTAATTATCAAATTACCCCGAGACTCACCCGAGCCCCGAAATTAACCCCGTTATGACCAAACCGCTAACTTGCATTCTAAGATCATCTCATGCAGAATAGCTCAAACAAATCCACATTATAATGTGGCCTCATCATAAATCACCAACACGCATGAAAATATACAAATATGCCCTCAACGGACCAAATTACCAAAATGTCCTTATAATGAAAAGTGGACCCACATGCATGCATTTACCATCATATAATAATATAATTCACATAAACATGCATATAATCATTTAATTGCATAATAAATCAATTATGGCCCTCCCGACCTTCTAATCCAACCATTAAACCTCATTAGGGATTTTGGGGCATTACAACTATCCCCTCCTTACAAAAATTTCGTCCTCGAAATTTACCTGAACAATTCTAGATACTGACTCTACATATCTGACTCCAGCTCCCAGGTCGCTTCCTTGACCTTGCTGCTCCTCCATAATACCTTAACAGAGGTATCATTTTATTCTTGAGGACCTTGTCCTTTCTATCTAGTATCTGGACTGGCTGTTCCTCATAGGGGAGATCTGCCTTAAGCTCCAGATCTTCGTAACTCAAGACATGAGTCACATCATATACATACTTTCGAAGAGCTAAAACATGAAATATGTTATGCATGGATGACAATGTCGGTGGTAAGGCCAACCTGTAGGCCACCTGACCAATCCTCTCTAGGATCTCAAATGGACCTACAAATCTAGGGCTCAACTTTCCCTTCTTCCCAAATCTTCTCACCCCTTTCCATGGCGAGACTCTAAGGAATACATAGTCTCCCACTTGAAACTCCACATTCCTGCGTTTGGGATCTGCATAATTTCTTCAGCCTGCTTTTCGAAGCAAGTATCCGAGCTCTAATTTTCTCAATGGCCTCACTGGTCCTCTGAACTGCCTCATGACCCAAGTATCTCATTTCCCTTGTCTCATCCCAATGAATGGGAGATCTGCATTTCCTACCATACAGAATCTCATAAGGTGCCACCCCAATGGTAGACTGATAACTGTTGTTGTAGGAAAACTCTATCAAAGGTAGATACTTACTCAAGGATCCACCAAAGTCCAACACACATGCTCGTAGCATGTCTTCTAATATCTGGATCGTCCCCTCAGATTATCCATCTGTATGAAGATTATAAGCAGTACTGAAGTTCAACTATGTTCCCATGGCCTTTCATAAACTCCCCCATACTTCACTAACCAATCCATACCCAGAATCATGTCAAAGTCAGACATAACTAACTCTATCAAATCAACTGATAACTCTCTTCCCTCCATTGTCACTGGCAATGATCTGACCCATCTTCTGGATACTACTAGCTTCCAAGTGGGTAATAAGGTGTCAAACCCCACAGCATAATAATCACATGGTCTACACAGTCTATCAATAATTCTTCTAGTAACTAAAGAATGTGTAGCACCAGAATCAATCAAAATAGTATAAGCAGTACCAGAACTAAAAGCTGACCTGTAACTATTGAGGGTGAAGCCTCAGCTTCTGCCTAAGTCAATGCGAACACTCGAGCTGGGGCCGAGCTGTCCGCCTTCCTTGGCTCTTCCTTTCTTGCTTTTGGGCAATCTTTCTTGAAATGTCCCACTACTCCATATAAGAATCAATATTTTTCCCTACACTCCTCTATATGGCGCCTCTTGCACCTAGGGCACTCTGGATAAGTCCTCCAGGCCTCACTGCAACCTTGGCGGCCCATTGAAATACCACGTGGTCGCCTATCAGGGCTTGGAGCTTGGAATGCATCAAGAGCCTTCCTCTTCTGATCACTGGGGCCTCCACCCCTACCTGAACCCATAAATGGAGGTTTCCTCCTCCTAAAATCTCTCCTAGCTATACTATCCCGCTAAATCTTGTTCTCTGTGCTCTCAGTTGTGAGCGCCTTTTCAACCACATGTGCATAAGTAGTAACTCTAGCCACAGCGATAATACAAACATCACGGGCTATTCTAGGTTGTAGCCCCTAGAGAAAACTCTCCCTTCTGCTCCCATCAGTGGGCACCAGCTCCATTACAAACTTTGCTAATCTATCAAATTTCAGAGCATATTCAGTCATTGATGTATTGCCCTGAAGTAATCTGCTGAATTCTTCAGCCTTTGATGCCCTGATGGCATCGTTGTAATACTTTTCATTAAACAGAGTCTGAAACTCTTTCCAACTCAGGGCATTGGCATTTCTAGTTTAGGATATCACTTCCCACCAAATTTGGGCATCCTCCCGAAACTTGTATGTGGCACAAGCCACCCTCTCGTTACTAAACACCCTCATAAAGTCAAGGATGGTGGAAACCATGCTCATCCATTGCTCAGCCTTAGCTGGATTTGTACTACCCTAAAAAACTGGAGGGTGTTGTTTCCTGAACCTTTCATAAAGAGGTTCCCATTTACTTCCAGCCTCTGGCAACTGCTCAACTGTTGGCAGTGCTACAGGTGGTACCTCTGGTAAAACGTTCCTTGCAGGAACCTGTTGTTGTCTTAGGAGGCAGATTTCTTCTTCCTGCCTCATTACTCTAGCTTGTAAATCAACAAGCAACTGCTACCAGTTTTCAGGAGCTGGCTGAGGAATCTGACTCTGGTCATTTTCCTGACTTTATCTGTCATTCTGGCCCTGATCATCCTGGGCAGCTGATGAGTCTACCTGTCTTGGAATCATATTATCAACTTATACCTTGCTTCAATAGTCAATACGACCAATTAGGTAGTGATGACTAAACCTTTTGCCGCCTCACGATCCAAGATCAAGCAGATATTCACCCATGTTCCACAGTCACACCAATAAACTTATAGATTCATGATCATAACATTAAGCATTTAGCATTTAACATTTAGCAATTAACCATTAACAATTAACAATTAACGATGCTAATAAGCATGTTCTAGCAATATCAGTGCTAATAAGCACGTTCTTGCTTATCATGCAGCTTTTAAGGCCCAGCCTTATTAATGTATCTCATGTAGGTAAGTAAAGAATTTATAATCTATTTAAGTAGTTAAACACATAACCACATAAATAGTTACCAAATAATGATTCAAGCTTGCCTTTAGTGGTGAGTGCATATGCCCAGCCAATCTATAGGAACCCTAAACCTTGGCACGCTCTGATACCAAGTTGCAACGACCTGATTACTCCAAGACCGTTACAGTAAAATTTAAATAGTGCTTAACTCGCTAAACGAGTCATTAGATTATAAACGTGTTTCTAGGTGTTATTAACAGGCCAGGGTAAAAATCTTAGTCAAAAGGAATGGATACATTTTAATTTAACACGTTAAACTGTACATGGGCCCAGAAAAGTGTTTACAAAGTTATTTACAATTCAAAATGGACATTAAAGTATAAAACTTACAATTCGCCAACCTAAGCGACAAAAATAAGGCTAAACCCTAGTTCCTCTAATAAACATCTTGGCCGAGGTAGTCAAGTGGCCACATATGTACACATCACCATCTAAGCTCTCCACTCAAGGCTGGGTTAGCTTTTATTTCCCTTTACCTGCACCACATAGCACCCGTGAGCCAAGGCTCAGCAAGAAAACTTATTATTGCATGTATGTAATATCAATAAATGATCATGTAATCATTCTGGGGCTTGCAGCCCTAATCAGATAGGAGACTAATGAGTCACTCCCTGGATAGGTGACTAATGAGTCACTCTCTGGATAGGTGACTAATGATTCACACTCTGGATAGGTGACTAATGAGTCACACTCTGTATAGGTGACTAATGAGTCACATTTTGGGGCTCCGCACCCTAAGCCATGTGACGTATCAATCACCTGAGCCTTTTGGCCTTGACTCTAAGTAACTAACCTTTAAACTAGACCAGCGCTTTAGTTTTCTTTGACCTTAGGGTTGGTCAAGCATTTAATGTTCATGTTGATTAGATCTAATCATTTTGGTCTGTGTTGAACACATTAATTTCGTTCTTGACTCATAAGCCAATACCATACAAACAGTGCTTAGTACTACTGCTAATCTTGACTGATAAGTCACAGCTTCACGACCAATACTAAACACCAATGTGATTCCCTGACTAATAAGTCAGTGTCATTCATAAGTAAGCAAAGTTGCTATGCATTTACAATGCAATCACTCTCCATATATAGAGCACTCAACATGCCTCATCAATAACCATGCATGTCATATAATGGGTGCAATTTTCTTACCTCAGGCTCGAGCGTAAAATAATTTAAGAACGACCCTTGAGAACGATCGGTCCTTAAGTCCCGTAGCGGTCACCTAGTCATAACCAAATATGAAATCCCATCAATAAAATAAATGATAAAAGGTTCATAGTCTAAAACCCCGCTCTCGGGACCACTCCCGTGCTCTCGAGACTTCCAATCCATCCAACGGGGTGGTGAAACCATCCCCCGAGCCCCCAAAGTCCTCCCAAGCCCTAAAAATGGGTCTTGCTGAAATAGACATAGCGTTAGGGCACCCATGGGTAACGTTGGGGTGCTGCCCCGAGTCAGAGAGCACCTAAGTTCTCCCCTGCCTAGCGCTGGGGCGCTAGTTTGACAGACCAAAAATTTCTGATTTTCTTCTCTGCATTTTCACTTGAATTCCAAACTTCAAAGCCAACCTAAACACCATCCAAACTTATAATTTAACCGCAAAAATTCATCTATACCTCAACCTCATCAAAATCCAAGCAAACTTTCCCAAACACCTCATTGATTTCCCAAAACTAGCATCAAAATATAATATCTGTAAAAACTGTAAAAACAAAGGAAAAACATAAGAGCAAAGCTTGGAGAATCATTACCTCAAGAACTCAAGAGCTTCCTAGCAATCTCCCAAGAAATTCCCTAGCTTAAACTTCTCAAATCCAAGCTTTTCCACCAAAGAAATCCAAAGAAAAGAAAGAGAGAGAGATGATCGAGTGAGTGAGTGACAGAGCCTCTATTTTTTCCATAACCTTCTACAACCATCTAACTTTAAATATAACCCATGGTCAAAAGACCAAAATGCCCCTAGGTCAATTAAAACCTCCCAAGGCTAGCAAGCGCAAAAGTGTCATTTCTCATCTATCCTGATAATTATAATTAACATCCTCCAAATCCCGCTACTCCCAATTTCCTCAATTAATTACCAAATAATTTCCCCTATTACCTGATCACGGTAATGTACTAAATTACCAAATTACCCCTAGGCCCACCCCGAGCCCAGTAATTAATCCCATTATGACCAAACCGCTAACTTGCATCCTAGGATCATCTCATGCGAAAAAGCTCGAACATATCCACATAAGAATGTAGTCTCACCCATAAATCACCAACATGCATATAAATACACAGATATGCCCTTAACGGGCCAAAATTACGAAAATTCCCCTCTAATAAGAAATGGGCCCGCATGCATGCAATTATCATCATATAATAATATAGCTCACATAATCATGCATGTAATCACATAATTGCATATTAAATCAATTATGGCCCTCCTGGCCCCCTAATCCAAGCATTAAGCCACATTAGGGAATTTGGGATGTTACAGCGTTGCTCAAATAAATAATGCAATCAAGCATTCATAATGCAATAGATATATAAATATAGAGCAATCAACATGCTTCAATAATAATCATGCATGTCACATAATGGGTGCAGTTTTCTTACCTCAATCTCGAGCGTAAAATAAGTTAAGAATGACCCTTGAGAACGACCCTTGAGAACGATCCTTATCTTAGGCCCTTAGCGGTCTCCTAATCATAACCAAATATGAAATCCCATCAACAAAATGAGTAATAAAATATTCCTGGAACAAGTCCTAGCCCTCGGGACCTCGAATCCTACTAAAATGGGTAGTAGATTCGATCTCGAGCCTTAAGGTTTGAAAACTCGCGATTAAACCAAGTAAAACTAAGCCTGGCAAAAAAGAGATAGGCGGGCTGCGACCAGCCCCCAAGGGCCGCAGCGCACCTCCCAAACAGACAGCCCTATGTCTGGGTGCCAGGGCCGGCCGCAACTTGCCCTTGAAGGTCACTGCGCGCCTGCCAAACAGATCCGAGTGAAGGCTCTGGGGTTCACTCATGTCACGACACCCAAGAACACAGTCACGACTTGACCCCGCGAACCCAGCTCCCCTGCATTTTCTTTAATCCTAACTCAGCCATAAACACGATCCAACAACCCCAATATCAAAACCAAACCCCAACAAAACATTATCACCAATCTAACAGTAAAATCCAAGCTTCATAACACTTAAAACACCACCAAATACCCAATTCTAATATCAAACTATCAAGCTTATAAATAACCTTAAAAACAGAGGAAAACTCAAATTTTAAGCTTAGAATCATTACCTCAGTTATGAATTGAACCCCTTCAGTTGCTGCAACTCAATCCTAAACTCTCAAACCTTAAATCCTTAAGCTTTAATCTTCTAGTTTTGCCTCAAAAATTCAACCGAGTGAGAGAGAAGAAGAAGTGATTGAGAGAGAGAGAAGAGGAAAAACTCTATATTTTCTGCCTTGGTTCCTTTTACAGCTAACCTTGGTTAAGTATATCTAAAGCCTAAATGACCAAAATGCCTCTAGGGTCATTCTACTTCCTCAAAGCCACCCAAGGGCAATTTTTTCACCCCGTTAATAATAATTAACATCCTCGAATTCTCGTTACTCCCAATATCCTCAAATAATTATTAAATCATTTCCCATTACCCGCTCATTCCCGGTAATGTACTAAGCACCAAATTACCCTTAGGCTCACCCCGAGCTTGGTAATTAACCCCGTTATGACCAAATTGCTCACTTGCTTCCTAGGATCGTCTCATGTCGAATAGCTCAAACATAATCACATAATAATGTGATCTCACCTATATATCATATACATGCACATAAATATACAAATATAGCCATATAATAATACAATGCACATAATCATATAATAACGCATTAAATCAATTATGGCCCTCTTGGACCCTAATCCAAACACTAAGCCTTATTAGGGAATTTGGGACGTTACAGTAGTTTTCAGGAACTGAAGCAACAATTGATTACTGCTCCAGTACTAAGTCTTCCTTTAGATGGGGACAAATTCATGGTGTATTGCGATTCATTGAGACTGGGGTTAGGATGTGTGTTGATGTAGAGTGGGAAGGTTATTGCCTATGCATTGCAACAATTGAAGGAATATGAGCAAGGTACCCTACCCATGATTTGGAGCTAGCAGCGGTAGTATTCGCACTCAAAGTGTGGTGACATTATTTGTATGGAGAGAAGTATGAGATAGACACAAATCACAAGAATTTGAAGTATTTCTTCGCCCAGAAGGACCTAAATATGAGATAGAGACTTTGGCTAGAGTTGGTAAAGGATTATGACTGTGAGATCCTTTATCACCCATGGAAAACCAATGTAGTGGCAGATGCTTTGAGTCAGAGAGGCTTGTGACAGTTTTTTAGTTCGAAGCAAATATCAAAGGAATCGACAAAAGATATGACCAAAGCAAAGATAGAATTGGTAGTTGGCCAATATTACACACAGTCCACCCTCTTGGAGAGAATAAAAGAGGGCCAGATGAATGATACACGGTTGAAGGAGATTAGAGGGGATTTCATAGCTGGAGTAGCTAAGGATTATTCCATTTCGAAGGTGGGTTTGCTGAAATATAAGGGTCGGATTTGTGTTACAATGCACATGGGTATCTGTTGACCCTCGATTTGGTCAACTGACACGGAGTCAAATGCTTGATGTGAATAGATGTGTTGAAATAGATCTAATGGGAAAAACAGTAAACGACACACAAAGTTATAGTGGTTCGGCCCTAAGAACTGGTAATGACCTACGTCCACTTAAGCTATTATTGATATCAGTTCTCAAAGGAGTGATCAAAGAACTAGGGTTCTCTGAGTTTCACAGACCTGAGAAAGATGAATAATACAATCGTAAGATAATCGCTCTAATTCTCTTGTAAAGCGTAAACTTAAATCAGCCCAAAAAGTCCCTTCCTTTAGCTATTTCTCTTTATTTATAGGCTCAAGGAGGGTTACACGAATCAGTTACAGATATTTTTTCCTAAATAATCGAATCATCATGGATCATGGGAGATAATCTCATATATGATTACAATTGTACAAAATTATCTCTAAATATATGGAGTATACGACCAGGCTGGTCGTATATAAGCTTCAAATGTTTCGTCAAGGGAATCTCACTGGTCGATGGTCGAACGGGACTTCTGCCAGGTGTCAGCCACGTGTCAAAAAGTCTGCCACGTCACCCATGCCTACTTTTTGGATAACATTTGCCCCCCAAGTTCATTTATTACGACCAGTAATAAATGAACTTTAAGGAAAATGACTCTTCGATTAGCCCACCAAATCTGTCAGAGTAGTTTGTGCCTTCTTGGAAAAAGTGACCTACCCTTGTCTAATCATGGCTTTTTAGTTCCCAAGCAATCCATTGATGGCTATCACTCTTCCCCACGCTTCGAAAAGAGGAAACTAATGATTACCTCTTTTTTCATGCCACAGACAAAATATATATAGCCTCCCCAGAGCTTCCTTTTTCTTTTTACGCAAGCTATTTCTCTATCAAGAAACCCTAAATCAGAACCTTCATTTTCTCTGAAGATCACTTTTTGACGTTCCAAGAACCGCCAGCCTTTCGCTCGCCTACGCTCAGAATTTCTCCAAACCTCCATAATCTTTGTTCCGGTAAGTTTCAGAACTTTTCTAGTCTTTATTTTTATTGTGCGATGTCGCTGTGAGTTAGCTTTTAGGTTCTGATATTTCCTGTGTTCTTTGATTGAAATGCATGAAAATAGGGGATTTATCGAGTGATGCTAGATAGGATGGTGTATCTTTGCCATTTAGGAGTTGTAAACCAGTTTGATAGTCGAGATCATAAATTTAGGACGTAAAATCGAAGTAAAAATTCGATTTTTATGCTAGTTTTAAAACTTAGTTTTTCCCGCCCTGAATGGAGTTGAAAAAGCTTTTTCGAAAAACTTTTTTATTTCACTTTTTGATCTGTTTTTGAAACTGTTTGTGTGGAAAATTTTGTTTTTGTTAGAATGTTGTTGTATAAAAGTTTGACTTTTATACATGAACATCGTTATTCTAACCAAATTTCTAAGCTCTTCATCTTCACCTCCCCATTTTTCTATTCGTAGATTTTAACGCCAGATTTGTGGGGAGGTGAAAGACCGATCGAGGACGATCTTTTCGCACAACTGCTTGAAGGCGAAGAACAACCTGCCCAGCGCGTTCACGAGATTCCGTTCTCTAGACTCTCTTCTTCCAGACCCCAACCATCTCCAGCTAGAATGACTCGTTCCAAAACCACTGGCCAAAAGAAACAAAAGTCTGACCACACTTCAAATTCTCCAACTCAGCCTGATTCGCAGGCTGGGGTTCCCTCGACCAGTGGTTGAGAAAACATTGTCCCAGACCCTCGCATCCAAGTTAGGGCTCTCCCTCGGCATTCAATTCTTCCTGATGTCGAGTGGTATCTTTCTCCCCTTAGCCATGTAACCCCCAGGATGCTTGCCAATTATCTTAGGAAGTATCCCCTCACCGGGGTAAATCTCAAGATCCTTACTGCGGATCAGAGGGCTAACTTTCCTGGAGGCGCTTACAGCGCCTGGTCGAGGTATCACATAGAGGCGGGGGCTACCCTTCCTCTTCATCCATTCTATCAGGGGGTGGCGAACTACTTCGGTGTCGCCCCCTTCCAAATTACTCCCAACGGATATAGAATGGTTGCTGCACTCTATATCCTGTATAAACTTAGAAAATGGCCAGAGCCCACTCCTCACAAGGTCAATTACCTTTTTGACCTTAAGTCCAACCCCCAACAATCCGGGATGGGGTTTTTTCACTTTTGTCACCAGGAGACGAACCGCACATTCCTGGGTGACACCACCCATATCTCCAACGTGGGGAAATACAGTCAGGAGTATTTCCTCACGCCTGACATGACTGCAAATAACCTGGCCTTCACTCAAGGAGGTAAATGCCCTTTCCCACTAGTCGCTATTTTTACTCAGTAATTTTCCTTATACTTTTCTGAAGCATATTGTGACTATCAGGCCCATGGTTGCGACCAGACCCGACACCTGACATGGTGTTGAGGTCCAACACGCTGGCCAGAATAACGGATGCTAAGAAGAGCATCAAGTCTCTGGTCACCGAAGAGAACTTGAGGCTGTCTGGCCTCTTGATCCCTCATGAGGGAACCCGCGGTGGTTAGTGCCACTGCCGAGGGGACTCCCGAGCAGCAACCTCCAGTGTCTCCTCCTCGATGGAGACCGACTGGGGTTACAATCAGGGAACCCACTAGCACTCCCTCAGCAGAAAGGCCTTCTGCCCCTCTAGGGAAGGGAAAACAAAAGGCAGTCGAGACTGTCATAGACTTAGACGAGTCTTCAGACGAAAACGGTATTGTTATTTCACTCTTAGATAACTTGCCAATTCCCTGTCATTTATTTGACGGGGACGGAAATTTTACATATACTCCAAATCTAGGGCCAAACTTCTTCGTGCCAGAGAGTGAGTGTATGACTAGTAGAGTCAATAGTGTAGTGACAAGTAGTAATAGCTCGGGTATGGGTCTTTGTAATTTTCTTTATCTTTTCTCTGATGTGCCATAACTTGTCATCTACTTTTTGCTTACTGTATGCATATTTATCTCTTTCTGCAGAAATGGCCTTCGCAAACATTTTTGACTTGTACAACACTCAGGAGGAGGAAGAGGTTCCTCTGGTCCGAAGGAGGAAATCGGCCAGGAAACACGATGGTGAGCCCAGCTAAGTACCCCTAGCCAAGAAGAATCGAGCAGCCGATCCTCCAAAGGATGGGCCCTCTGGCCAAACGTCTGCCCAACCTTCTGCTCCTGCTGAGAAGGAAATCCCTCCTCCTGCTGCCACGAATCCTTCACCAGTGGCTCCAACCGAACAGGCCTAGCAAGCTGATCTTCCTGGGGCCAAACTCTCGAGCCGCTCCCTGCGATCAGCTAAGGATTTCCTCGCCCATATCCTTAAGCATGACCATTGCAAGGAGGCCATGGCTGAGGCTGAAAACATGGGGGTCGACCGGATCCTCAACAGGGCCCTTAATGAAGTGGCCAGTGTAAGAACTCCTTTTCCTCTTTTGTGATTATAGTCTTGACTTTTTCTTCTTTGAAGTTTGGCATAACTCTTATTCTTTGATTGCAGGCCATGCTGACAATGACTGTTGCTCGTGCCCGCACTGGTGCTAGCATCGAGCAGTCCCGAGCGAAGCTTATTGAGGAGCTTCAAGCTGCGGAGGCTAGGCATGCTGGGGAGCTGAAGGTGATCACCCAGCAGAAGGATTCCTTGGTCGCGGAGCTGGCAGAAAAGCAAGCTTCTCTGGAAAATACCAGAAAGCAGAGGGATGAATATCAAGATGCTAGCTGGACCTCCTAGCGCGAAGTCAAAAAACTTAAGGAGGAGCATCTTTCTAAGGACACGGCCATTGCTGTCCTTAAGAGCCAGGTGGAGCAGCTCAAGCTTACAAATGCCAAGGACCTGGGAAGGTACAAGAACGCGACACTTCGGTGTTTCTATGACTTCTGGAAACACAATCAAAGTGCCAACTACGACTACCTTCCAGAGGACGCCAGGAAGGCTGAGCTAGCACGTTGCACTACTCGGTTGACTGCTGAAGAGAGAGCCAGGATTCCTGCCTCCCCAGATATTCCGCTGGCCGCCGGAGTGGAGGGAAGTGAGGCTGAAGGAGACGTAGTCGATCAGAATGCTCCTCAGGATCCTCCTGCTCCTCAAGCTTAAATTTTTTTTCTTTTATATTTCTTTTACCATATGACATGTGAGTCGTGATGTAAAGACAATGATTTTTTTTTCTTTAATTTTGCTGCACGGGCAGCTTATTTTACTTTTACTTTAAGACAATTACATCCAAGAAGTACTACTTGCAGTGTAAAAGAATTCCCTTTGATATTATAATATTTTTGCTTCATTATAACATCTGTTAGCATGACCGAACTTAGCATAGTACTTTGGCTTGATTTAACAAAATATAAATTTTGAAAAACACTCTAAGTACCGTAGCATGCTTTCACTTATTTTGTTCATGTGTTTACATACCTCTTGGTATGCTTTGCTATCGATGTACCTTATATGCCCCCAAGTGACTGAGGAGCTTTAGGTCCTTGGTCACTTGCCTTGACCACGACCTGTACGAACATTGCTGCTCGGAATAAAATGTAAAACTTAGAATACAACAAAACAACACACGTAATGAACAAATACTTGTAAAAAAATTACAAAAGTTGGCAAGAATGACTGGCTGTGCACAGTCCCTTATAATTCTCGTATTTAAATGGACTAAACATGTCTTTACGAGTGATCCTTAAAAGATCTTACACTTATAAGCGATTAGCCATATAACATGACTAACCCTTTTTCAAAACTTGTAAAAAGTAAAAATTAATACAAGCCAGTCCTTTAAGAAGGACTGTTTATTGATAATACTTGCGCAAGTGTTCTCCATTCCAATAGCGCGGAACGAGATCTCCATTTAAGCGTGCAAGTTTGTATGTGCCTGGATGAAGGACTTCTTCAACCTGGTAATGTCCTTCCCGGTTTGGTCCGAGTACTCCAGCAGCCGGGTCACGGGTATTTAAGAAAACTCTTCGAAGCACTAAGTCCCCGATACTAAACTTTCTTTCTTTTACTTTAGAGTTAAAATACCGGGCGACTTTTGGCTGGTACGCAGCTACTCGGAGTTGGGCTTTTTCTCGTTTCTCCTCAACCAAGTCTAGGGACTCCATCAACAGTTGGCTATTTTGGTCTTGGTCGTATGTGATTCTTCAATGTGAGGGCGGATCTAACTCGACTGGAAACATAGCTTCATACCCGTATGCTAAGGAAAATGGGGTATGACATGTTGCTGTTCGATGAGAAGTTCTATACGACCAAAGTACTTCAAGCAGCTGTTCTGGCCATGCTCCTTTAGCTTCCTCGAGCCTTTTCTTTAGGGTATCCTTTAGTGTCTTATTTACCGCTTTGAATTGCTCATTTTCTTGTGGATGCGCAACTAAAGAAAAGCTCTTGATGATTCCATGCCTCTCGCAGAAATCTGTGAATAGGTCGCTGTCGAACTGGGTGTCGTTGTCTGAGACAATCTTCCAAGGCAATCCATATCGGCAAACAATGTTCTTGATGACAAAGTCAAGAATTTTCTTTGTCGTTATAGTAGCAAGTGGCTCAGCTTCGGTCCATTTGGTGAAGTAGTCGACTGCTACAATTGCGTATTTTACTCCACCTTTTCCTGTTGGCAATGACCCGATTAAATCTATACCCCATACTGCGAAGGGCCACAGACTTTGCATCTGCTTTAAATCATTAGGAGTTGCGCGTGGGATCTTGGAAAACCTCTGACACTTATCACACTTTCGCACAAACTCCATTGAGTCTTCGTTCATAGTCGGCCAGAAATAACCCAGCCTCGGAATCTTCTTCGATAAGCTCTACCCCCCAGCGTGATCTCCACAGAAGCCTTCATGTACCTCCTTCATCAGCTCTTTAGCCTTTTCTGGTGTAATACATCTGAGTAGTGGCATGGAGTATCCTCTTCGGTATAGAACACCATCGACCTGTATGTACCTAGCAGCCTGTCTCTGAAGAGTCCTGGCTTTGTTTCTATCTATTGGTAGTACACCACTCGTGAGATACTCCAAGTACGGTGCCATCCACGTATCTTCTAACCGTACCTCCATACTGGCTTCATCTGCTCGTATGCTCGGCTCGCGTAGCCGCTCCACTGGCACTATATTTAAAGTGTCAGCATCTTTTGCATTTGTGAGTTTGGCTAAGGCATCTGCGTTTGAATTCTGATCTCGAGGTATTTGCTGGAGGGTATATTTCTCAAATTGCGCCAACAGATCTTTGGTTTTGTTTAGATAGGCCACCATTTTCAGACCTCGTGCTTGATACTCCCCCAAGACTTGATTCACTACCAGCTGTGAATCACTGTAAATATCCAGCACCTTTATGCTCATGTCTTTGGCCAACCTTAGCCCAACGAGTAGGGCTTCATACTCGTCTTCGTTGTTTGAAGCAGTGAAATCGAACCTAATCGCGCAGTGAAATCGATGCCCTTCTGGCGTTATCAATATCACTCCTGCTCCTGCGTGAGATTCGTTGGACGATCCGTCCGTGAATAACTTCCACGAAGGAGCTTCAACTTGGGGCTCAGGCGCACTAGGTTTTTTGCTCTGTTCGCTATCTGGGAGTTCAGTAAATTCAGCGATGAAGTCAGCCAAGACTTGTCCTTTTACTGCTGCTCGCGATGAATATGTTATATCGAACTGCCCGAGTTCGACTGTCCATTTCAACAGACATCCAGCAGCCTCTGGTTTTTGTAGAACTTGCTGAAGGGGCTGGTCAGTTACGACTGTGATGGGATGGGATTGGAAGTAAGGACGTAACTTCCTTGAGGCCAAAATTAAGCAATAGGCTAATCTTTCGATGGGAGGATACCTCAACTCGGCCCCGATTAACCTCTTGCTTACATAATACATTGCCTTTTGTACGCCTTCTTCTTCTCTTACTAGCACCGCACTAGCAGCATATTCAGTGATCGCCAGGTAAATGAACAAAGTTTCTCCATCTATAGGCTTTGATAAGACAGGAGGCTGTGCCATGTGGGCTTTTAAGGCCTGGAAAGTCTGTTCGCAGTCTCCAGTCCACTCGAACTTCTTGTTTCCTCTAAGTAGATTAAAGAATGGGACGCATTTATCCGTCGATTTTGAAATAAATCTACTGAGTGCGGCAATCCTTCCAGTCAAACTTTGCACATCTTTGATTTTTACTGGTGATTTCATATCGATTAGGGCTTTGATCTTTTCGGGGTTGGCTTTGATCCCCCTCGAATTGACAATGAACCCCAAAAATTTTCTTGATCCTACTCCGAAGGAACATTTGAGAGGATTTAGCTTCATTTGATACTTATTCAAAACATTGAAACACTCCTGTAAATCCTTCACATGTCCTTCTACCTTTTTCGACTTTACCAGCATGTCGTCCACGTATAGCTCCATGTTTACTCCGATCAACTCCTTAAACATGTGGTTGACTAGTCGCTGGTAAGTCGCACCAGCGTTTTTCAGTCCGAAGGGCATTGCTTTATAACAGTATAACCTTGTATCGGTCTAAAAGCTAGTGTGATCCTCGTCAGAGGGATGCATATTGATCTGATTGTATCCTGAGTATGCATCCATGAAAGAGAGGATCTCATGTCCTACAGTTGCATCGACTAGCTGGTCGATCCTTGGGACTGGGAAGCAATCCTTTGGGCAGGCTTTATGAAGGTCTGTGAAATCCACACAGGTTTGCCATTTTCCGTTAGGCTTGGGAACCAGTACTGGATTAGAGACCCACGACGGATAAAATGCCACCCTCATGAACCCATTCTCCTTCAATTTTTCAACTTCTTCTTTTAAGGCTTTCGATCTGTCTTTATCGAGCAGCCTTCTTTTCTGCTGCACGGGTGGAAAGCTTTTGTCGATGTTCAGGACATGGCTGATGACTGCAGGATCTATCCCAGCCATGTCTTTATGTGACCAGGCGAAAACTTCCTGGTTCTTCCTTAAAAATTCCACCAGTGTGTGCTTTGTTGTTGCTTCCAAATTTTTGTCGGCCTTTACTACTCTGGTCGGAAACTCTTCGTCAAGCTGGACCTCTTCTAGGTCCTCGACAGGTCCAACATCTTCCTCAAAATCCCCAAAGCGAGGATCTAATTCTTTATCCTCACTTTGGGCAACACCCTATTTGGTGACTTCATCACCTGATTAGGCTTGTGTATTAATGGCCATCTGCAACCTCTCTAGGGGAGTGCTCCTCGACGTTCCCTTCTTGCCCTTACTTATTGAGGCATTATAGCACTCCCTTGCTTCCCTCTGATTTCCCAACACGCGTCCTACCCCTGCGTCTATTGGGAATTTCATGGCCAGGTGCCATATTGAGGTGACGGCCCGAAGGTCAACCAGTATGGGCCTTCCGATTACAACATTGTAAGCCGAAGGACAATCGACTACTATGAAAGTAGTGAGTAATGTCCTAGTAGCGGGCGTTGTACCTGTTATTACTGGAAGTCTGATTGACCCTATTGGAGCGAGTCCCTCACCAGAAAAGCCGTAAATTGTTTGGTTGAAGGGCTCCAAGTCCTTGACGGACAACTTCATCTGTTCCAGCGAAGATTTATACAGGATGTTAACTGAACTTCCTGTATCGACCAGCACTCTCTTTACCATCATGTTGGCAATTTGAACATCCACGACCAGCGGATCGGAATGCGGGAACCGGACATGTTGGGCGTCGCTATCAGAGAAGGTTATTTCACCGTCCTCTGACTGAGCCTTCTTTGATGCCCGGTCCTCCACAGTCATCATCTCGATGTCCTGGTCGTGGCGTAGGGTCCGAGCATATCGTTCCTTTGCCTTTCTGCTGTTTCCCGCAAGGTGCGGGCCGCCGCAGATGGTGAGTAAAGTGCCAGCTACGGGATCAGGCTGGAAAGGTGGCGAGCGTTGGCGTGCAGGCGCCTGCTCGTTGCCACCTGGAGCCTCTCGTTGGGAAGTTCCCAAGGCCCATACATATCTCCTTAAGTGTCCTTGTCGTATAAGGAACTCGATTTCATCTTTCAGCTGGTTGCACTCGTTCGTATCGTGTCCGTAGTCGTTATGAAAATGACAAAACTTGGTGGTATCTCTTATCGAAATATCCTTTCGAATGGCACCGGGTCTCTTATAAGGCACACTAGAACTTATGGCCTGATACACCTCTGCTCAAGACTCGACAAGGGCAGTGTAGTTAGTGAACCGTGGCTCATAACGGTTGCCCTTAGCGCGTTTACTCTCGGAGGTGGAAGGTTCATTATGGGGTCTCTTCCCCCCATTTTTTCCATTGCCATTGCTGTTCCCGTTGCCATTGGGTTTTGACCCATTGGCGGCTTTGGCGGGGTCTTCAATCCCCTTATATTTGCTTGGGGGCTTTCCCTCGCTGGCAATGGCATCTTCGAGCTTGATGTATCGATCAGCTCGATCCAAGAATTCTTGGGTAGTCTTAACCCCATGCTTCCGGAGGCTACCCCACAGAGGCATACGACGCCTAACTCCTATAGTTAGGGCCATCATTTTGCCTTCATCTCCCACTGTTTTGGCTCCAGCGGCTGCCCGCATAAAACGCTGGATGTAATCCTTCAGTGGCTCTCCTTCTTGCTGGCGTATCTCAACCAGCTGGTTGGCCTCAGTTGGGTGCACACGACCCGCATAGAATTGTCCGTAAAACTCCTTTACGAACATCTCCCAAGATACAATACTTGCAGGAGGGAATTTAAAAAACCACTCCTATGTATCATCATAAAGTGTTGCAGGAAAGATCATGCACCGAGCGTCTTCGGGCACTTTCTGAATGTCCATCTGTATCTCAAACTTGTTGACATGAGATACCGGGTCACCATACTCGTCAAAGTTCGGAAGTGTGGGAATTTTAAACTTGCTGGGAGATTCTGTCACAACTATCCTCTGAACGAAGGAGTGCCCCTTCTTCTATCGTACTCGATGTAAGACGTCCTTCCCTTGACCAGCTGTTGTACTGGTTGGTTCAGGGCATCTATCTGGGCTTGTACGGCTTTAGGAATCGTCGGGGCCTCAACTGCTAGGGGGATGTATTCATCGTGTCGTTCCCGGCGGTCGTTGAGTACATCCCTTAAGTCTTCGTCTCTTCGTCGCTGCTCGCTTGCTCCGAGCCGGTTAAAGACGTTGTTTTGTCTGGGCTGCCCCCAGCATTACATCTCTCTTTTTGGTCTTCTCTAGGTGGTGGGCTTCTACCTCCACCTCTCTCTTCATTTCTCTGACCGACATTACCTCTGCCTGAGTCGGCCTCATTGTATCCATGGCCATCTCTGAACCTAGATTGGCTATGGTGGGATCGACTGTCCCCTCGGTTGCCTCCTCGGGCTGGAACTTCCCGAGCATTAGGGGGAGGCCTGCGCTGGTCGATAGGTCTCCGTGCATTATCATGCCGTGGGGGGCCCCTGACCGCAGAGCTTATCTCTGAGTTTCCAGAAGGACGTTGTCCCCTGCTCGGTGGGTTCGGCTCTTCACCCCCATGGCGTCTAGGACTACAGGGCTGCTGCCCGACCCTATTCTGCCTTTGTTGCGGGGGATTGCCTCGACCAGCCTGGGATGGAGGTTGCATTTCAGGATCCCTTGGTGGGACATCATCCTGAGGCATTTGTGGCTACTCGGGCCTTTGAGGGCTCATCGGGTGGATCGGAGGGCTAGGATTGGGACCCCTCTGGGGTGGCCCATTCGAGGGATGATCAGGCTGTGAGGCAGGTGCAGCCTGATTCCTAGCCAACTGCAAGGCTGCTTCAAGGGCTGCCATGGCCTCCCTCTGACGACAGTCCATCTCTGCCTGTCTTTCACTTAGCTCTTGGCGCTGACGCTCTATCTCTTGCTGCTGCCGCGCCATAATCTCCGCAGCACTTTCTTGACTGGCCCTCAAATTGGCCAATTCATCTTGCAATACCCCCAAGGTATTTCTCAGCTTCTCGGAGTCCAGTTCCTCCTCATCGAATTCCAAGTGTGGCTCATTTTCAGCCATGTTTGGGGGAGGAGGCGGTTGAGATGGTGCAGCGCCAGCCGCCTGCCCAGTCTTCTTTGTTTTTTTCGCCATTAATACTTCAACAATCTCGTATCAAGCTCTCAATGAAAGCACCAGAATGTTGACCCTCGATTTTGTCAACTGATACGGAGTCAAATGCTTGATGTGAATAGATGTGTTGAAATAGATCTAATGGGAAAAACAGTAAACGACACACAAAGTTATAGTGGTTCGGCCCCAAGAACTAGTAATGACCTACGTCCACTTAAGCTATTATTGATATCAGTTCTCAAAGGAGTGATCAAAGAACTAGGGTTCTCTGAGTTTCACAGACCTGAGAAAGATGAATAATACAATCGTAAGATAATCGCTCTAATTCTCTTGTAAAGCGTAAACTTAAATCAGCCCAAAAAGTCCCTTCCTTTAGCTATTTCTCTTTATTTATAGGCTCAAGGAGGGTTACACGAATCAGTTACAGATATTTTTTCCTAAATAATCGAATCATCATGGATCATGGGAGATAATCTCATATATGATTACAATTGTACAAAATTATCTCTAAATATATGGAGTATACGACCAGGCTGGTCGTATATAAGCTTCAAATGTTTCGTCAAGGGAATCTCACTGGTCGATGGTCGAACGGGACTTCTGCCAGGTGTCAGCCACGTGTCAAAAAGTCTGCCACGTCACCCATGCCTACTTTTTGGATAACAGTATCAGACGAGAGATCCTCGATGAATCTCATACCACACCATACTCATTACATCCAAGAACCACGAAGATGTATTAGGATCTACGGTCGTTGTACTAGTGGTATGGGATGAAGAGGATGTGGTCGATTACGTAGCAAAGTGTTTAACTTGACAGCAGGTGAAGGATGAATACCAGCGACTAGCAGGGTTATTATAGTCTTTAGGTATTCCTGAATGGAAGTGGTAAGATATTACCATGGACTTTGTATGAGGCTTGCCCAGGACGGTGGGGCAACATGACACGGTATGGGTGATAGTAGAAAGATATACCAAGTCATCTCACTTTCTACCAGTGAGGACAAAATATATTGTGGACCAATATGCAGAGCTGTATGTGAGGGAGATCATACGTCTTCATGGGGTTCCAAAGTCTATAGTATCAGACTAGGATCTCATATTTACTTCCAAGTTTTGGGGTAGCTTATAGAAGGCTATGGGGACTCAATTGAAGTTCAGTACAGCCTTTCATCCTCAGACAGACGGGCGGTCTGAGAGGACAATTCAGATATTGGAGGACATGCTTGGAGCATGTGTGCTAGACTTCAAGGAGTCTTGGAGTAAGTACCTCGTGTTAATTGAATTTACATACAATAACAACTATCAGTCAACGATTGGAGTAGCTCCATACGAGATGTTGTATGGAAGAAAGTGTAGGTCACCCATTCATTGGGATGAGATGGGGGAGAGGAAGTATTTTGGGCCAGAGATGGTTTAGAAGACTAATAAAGTTATTGAGAAGATCTGAGCTCGAATGCTAGCTTCACAGAGCAGACAGAAAAGCTACGTTGATCCTAAGCGTAGGGACGTGGAGTTCCAGGTAGGGGACCACGTATTTCTACGAGTTTTGCCACTACGGGGAGTAAGGAGATTTGGAAAGAAGGGAAAGCTAACCCTAGATTCGTAGGACCTTTTGAGATCTTGGAGAGGATCGGGTAGGTAGCCTATATATTGGTGCTGCCCCCGTCGTTATTAGGAGTTCATGATGTGTTTCACATCTCAATGCTTTGAAGTATGTGTCAGATACGACCCATGTCTTGGAATATAAGGATCTGGAGCTACAGACGGACTTATCTTATGAGGAGCAACCAGTTCAGATCCTAGACAAAAAGGACAAGGTTCTAAGGAATAAGACAATTCCTCTAGTTAAAGTCTTGTGGAGGAATAGAAAGGTCAAGGAAGCAACTTGGGAGCTAGAGTTGGTTATGCGAGATCAGCATCCCGAGTTATTCAGATAAATTTTGAGGATGAAATTTTCAGTAGAAGGGGATAGTTGTAACGTCCCGAATTGCTAATAAGGCTTATTGCCTTGATTTGTGTGCGGGGAGGGCATGATTGGATATATTTGTGTGAAATTAATTGATTAAATGTGTGACTATGTGACATACATGATTTATAAGGTAATATGAATATAGGTGCATGTTTATGTGAATTAAATATGCATGCGGACTCGTCCTTGTTAAGAATGGCATATTTGTAATTTTTTACCCGTTGAGGGTATAAATGTGATTATATGTGTTAAATGATTGAGACCACATTATTATGTGGATATATTTGCAGTAGTCGGCTCGAGGCGATCTTAGGGAACAGATTAGCGGAATAGTCACAACAAGGTCAAATGCCCGGGTCGGGGTGAGCCTAGGGGTATTTTGGGATCTTAGCGTATATTTGGGATTTACCGGGTAATGGGTAATTGTTTGGTGATTAATTGGGCACGTCGGGATTAATTGGGAATTTATAGGACCAATTGAGGATTAGCGGGAAATGTAGTAAATGACGGGTTTGCCCTTAAAGGCATTAAGAGGCTAAGATAACACTAGGGGCTTTTCGGTCATTCCCTAGGCTTAGGATAGACTTGGAGAACCTAAGGAAACAACCAGAAACTAAAATGCAAACACTCAGTTGTTGTCTCTCTCCATCACTCTCGTTTTTCTCTCTCTCTCTCTCGCCCTGGGAGATATTCGGAGTCTTGGTGAATTCAAGGGGAAGGGTTGAGTTTTTTCCAAAGAATTAGAGCTAGGATTACTTGAGGATCAGTTCAGGGTCAAAATCACTATCAAAATAAGGTTTAAAACCAATTTATTAGGTGAATTTCTCACCAGTTTATCATGTTAAGCTTTTCTTAAGTTTTTAGCTTAAGTATGAATCGTAAGATTTAAGGTAGTTTTGAGCTAGTTTATAGGTCATAAATGTTGTATATGCTACAGTGAACTTGTTGGGGGTTTGATTTTTGGAAAAATGATGTTTTTGGTAGTGAAATTTTGAAGATTTTTTATTGAAAACGTTGAAGATTTCTAGGTTTTGGGCTCGAGGCATGGCCTTGTTCTTCAGGCACCGCAGCTCGTGTGTGCAAGAAGGCCCTGGTGTAATGCCCCAAAATCCCTAATAAGGTTTAGGACCTTGATTAGGAGGCGGGGAGGGCCGTAATTGATTTATTGTGTTATTAAATGATTATATGCATGTGTTATGTGAATTATTTTATAATATGATGATAAATGAATGCATATGGGTCCTTTTTTTAATTATAAGGGCATTTTGGTAATTTGGCCTGTTGAGGGCGTAATTGTGTATTTTCATGCATGTTGATGAATTATGAATAATACCACATTATATGTGGATTTTTTCGAGCCATTCGACATGAGAAGATCTTTGAATGCAAGTTATTGGTCTAGTCATAACGTGATTAGTTTCAGGGCTCGGGGTGAGTCTCGAGGTAATTTGGTGATTAGAACATTGCCGGGAATTAAAGGGTAATGGGATATGATTTATTAGCATTTGAGAATATTGGAAGTAACGTGTAACGCCCTGGATAGCCAAGACCGTTACACTGTGTGTTTATAAAGTGCCAGACTTGCTAATCAAGTCATTAAAGTAAAAGCGTGTTACTGAAATAGTAGAGGAACTAGGGTTAAAAGTGTTTTGGTCTCAAAAGTACGTTTTCATTACTAAACATTGTTTACGTACATGGGATCCCAAAATTGACAGTTTAAAAGCCATTTACAAAAGTTACAACGTTTAGGTACATCAACTGGCCATACTAAGGCAAAAGCGAGCTGTTAGGTAATCTCTGTCCTGACACACTCCTCGACCGTGGTGATCGAACGGCTGGCTATGTACATTTCACCTCGGAGCTCTCCACCTCAGGCCTGGTCCAGCTTGCCCTTGCCCTTACCTGCACCACGAAGCACCCGTGAGCCAAGGCCCAGCAAGAAAACACAGAAACAACAGAGCATGAACAACTAGCAACAAATCAATTACACATATAACATCTCATTAACTCAAGTGTATCATCAATCAAGTATTTCATATACTAAGCATCTCAGCTCAAATACATAAAGCACAGACGATAACCAGGGCTAGCGCTCACAGGCAGCTCCCTCTGTTATCCTATCATTTCCGGCACACAATGGCCAATTCGCGCTCCGTGCGCTAAACTCATGAACGGTACTCTTAGACCGCTTATACGTGTCCCTTGGCATAATACCAACGATGACACAATACAACTTTCGGGAGCACTTAGTCCCATTCACAACCATACATTCGGGTGCAGTTTTCTTACCTTTCAATTCAATAGCTTTAATCCCTCGACACCTTGAGCACGATCCCACTCGAGCCCTAGCGCTCACCTAAAAACAATCATGGCCAAAGTCAACATCAACCCTCAAGTTCAAAACCTAGCCCCGGGGCCAATCCCGAGCCCCCGGGATGTCCTAGTTCCACCAAACAAGGTGGTGGAACCAAACCCCAAACCTTAGGTCAAAAACCCTTGCAAATTACCCTAAAATCCCCTTCAGAAGGCAGGGTAGCGCTACAGCGCTCTTGGGAGGGCGCTATAGCGCTACAGACAGAAACCAAAACCCTTCCAGCAAAAAGGCCTAGCGCTACAGCGCCCAAAGGCTAGCGCTAGTCACAGACAGCCCAACACCCAAAATTTCCCTTATGCGATTTTCTCGAGCCAACCTCAACCAAACCTCTTCCAACTCTTATCCAAACTTAAAAACAACCTCATGACCACACTCCACTCATCCCAAACACCCTAACCATCTAAAATCCAAGCACATGCAATCACAAACTCAAAATTCACCATAGCCAACATAAACCAGCTGAACATCAGAACTAAAGCTTAGAATTCATACCTTTGATAGAATTTCGCCCACAAGCTATCCCTAGGCTCCCTTGGCTTGCTACTCCTCAGCCCTAAGCCTGAATTCCCCAAAGTTCCATTCAATTCAATTCAAGCACCACAACTTAAAAACCAGAAACAGAAATGGATGAACTCTAGAACCTTACCTCAAGTGTTGGTGAAACCCTGCTAAACCTCTGTCAATTCCTTAGTCTTAGGTCAAGATCCTTGATGTTTAGTTATCCCAGCTCTCCTCTAAGCTTTACTCCAGAAATTCTCAAGAAACAGATGAAGGAAAGTGTAAACCGACTTTAGAGAAACTCTCTCTGTTTTCCCTCTTCCTTTTTCCTTCTTTTTCAGACTTCCTTGATATTCTATAAATTCCACTAACTTAAAACCTCAGTAATACCCATCCTTAAGAGTCAAATGACCTTTATGCCCTCCCAATTAACTCTAATCCTTTAGTCCACTTAAGGGCATTTTAGTCATTTTACCTAATTCCCGCTACTTCCTCGAATGTCTCTATTATTTCCCGCTTAATTCCCGATACCTAATTAATCACCAATAGCATTCCTCAATGTTACAATAATCTCCAGCTCATCCACTAAATTCCCATTTACACCCGTGAGCTCACCCCGAGCCGGGTATAAATCCCTGCTATGACTTTTCCGCTACTTAGCTCACTAGGATCGTCTCGAGTCACAGATCGCAGATATATCCACATAATAATGTGGTCTCAACAATTATCACATATATCAAAACAGTTATGCCCTTAATGGCCAAAATTACGATTATGCCCTTCTACCCTAATCTGGGCCTACATGCATACAAACACGCATAGTCATGCATCTCAAGTACTCAAGTAATCATATAACATGCTTTAAATCATAATCATACATCTTAATCACTAAAATCACACGTAATCTCCATTATGCCCTCCAGGCATGCTAATCAAGGCCCTTAAGCCTTATTAGCGAATTTGGGTCGTTACATAACGGGAATTGGAGGGTGTTAATTATGATTAACGAGATAGGCGGGAAAGGACGATTTTTCCCTTGGTGGCTGTTAAGGGTTTTAATTAGGCATGAGGGCATTTAGTTCTTTTCACCATAAGGTTATATTTAGCCATTAGAAGGTTGTGGAAGTTAACCAAAACAGAGCATCTTCTTCTCCTCAACCGATCACCATTTCTCTTCCATTTTCCTTTGAATTTTGAAGCTCCTTTTAAAGAACCAAGCTAGGGAGTCAAGTCTTGATAAGCTAGGGTTGTGTTCCACCATTGAAGAGGGTGTAATTTTGAGCTTGGGGTAAGTTTTTAACCATAGAATCTCTTGTTCTTGCTCTGTTTTCATTTGGTTTTCAGTTTGGTTCTTGAGTTGGAAAGTTGAGAATTCAATGGAGTTTTTGGCTAAGGTTACTTGGGTTATGATGCCTAGGTCATGTGTAGATGGTTTTTGGGTTCAATTGGGGGTTTAAATGGAGTTTGAAAGCTTGTTTTTCAGGTTGGAAATGGAGCAATCGAATGAGGGAAGAACCAGGGCAATTCTGCCTGGTCCTAGCGCTACAACACCCAAAAGGTGGCACTACAGCGCTAGCCAGGGCAAATTTCCCTTGGTTGTAGCGATGGGGCGCTAGGGTGGCAGCGCTGTAGCGCTACCCTTTTTTTCCTGATGCATGTTTAGGCATTTTTGAGGTTTTTTGGCTCGAGGTTTCAATTCCTAAGGCTCGGGATCAAATTTACCCACCGTTTGGGTACAATTCGGGGTCCTGAGAGTGAGGTTTAGGTCAAGACCCTTTTATTGTTGATTTTCATTAATGGAAGTTATAATTGGTTATGACTAGGTGACTGCTAAGGGATCAAAGGATCGATCATTCTCAAGGGTCGTTCAATTATTATTTCTCACTCGAACCAGAGGTAAGAAAACTGCACCCAGTATGTGATGCATGTGATGCACGAGAAACATGTGGTTATGGCAAGCCATGAATGTTGAATATGAGATTAAACAGAGCTTGAGTCTCTGTGTTTGTGCATGATCTTAATAATGCCAGCAATTGTTAAGTAAGCATGCTGAATGCCCTACATTTGGATATTTGACATATGATATATATGCCTGGTTGCATTGCTTACTTGTGCGTGGCACTGACTCACTAATCAGAATTGGCAATGGTGTCGGTATTAACTGTGAAACTGTGACTCACTAGTCAAGTTCGGCAGTAGTACTGAGCATTGGTCATATGGTATTGACTAATAAGTCAAGAACGACTTTAGCATGTTTAACGCAAGCCGAAAAAGATTAGATCTAATCGACATCTGCATTAAATGACTCATCATGAACATTAATGCCGGACCGACCTCAAGTTCGATGAAAATTAAAAGTGCTTGCCTAGCCTATGGATAGTCACTTAGAGCCAGGGCCAGAAAGCCCAGGTGACTGCATCGTCACATGGCTGTGGGTGTTGAGCCCCGTAGTGACTCGCTCATCAGTCACTCATCTAGTTTAAGTTAGTGACTTGCCCATCAGTCACTCATTATGGTTAACAGAACCTTGAGTCACTCATTATGACTCTGATTAGAGCTATACGCTCCATTATGGTTAACAGAACCTCAAGTGTTAAATCACTCATCTGATTAGAGCTATACTCTCCATCATGGTTAACAGAACCTCAAAGTGTTAAATCACTCATCTGATTAGGATTGACTTGATAGTCATCCATTCAGGAGGGCAGGATTCCTCATCACGGATTCCCCATCATTATCTAAACTTATTTGCATGCATGAATATGGCTATCAATGCTAGGCATGTACATTATGATTTTGTAACATGTTATTACTGTTCATGAGCATATTGAGTTTTCTTGCTAGGCTTCGGCTCACGGGTGCTATGTGGTGCAGGTAAAGGCATAAGAAAGTTGGACCATCCTTGAGTTGGAGAGCTTAGGTGACGATGTGTACATATGCGGCTGCTCGACCGTTACGACCGAGGGTTGAAAGAGGAACTAGGGTTAAACCCTATTTTGCCGCTTAGGTCGGCTTGTTGTAAATATTTTTTTGTAATTAACCTTTAAATTATATTTTTGGGATCCCAATGTATACAATAAAAAACGTTTTAGTGAAACGTTATATCTTAACCAAAATTTTTAACCCTAAACTGCTAATCATACTTAGTTACACTATTATGGGCAAATGACTCGATTAGCAAGTTTAGCACTGTTTAAAATGCACACTGCAACGGTCCCTGAAGTTTAGGGCGTTACACTGGGGATCCATGAAGTTACCCAGGCGCCACGATGCAGGTTAGGGCGCGTCGCGACGCGTGTCCAGGGTTTTTCCTTAGAATACTCTCTGACTTGTAGAGGGTCGTGATGCCTCTGAGGAGGGTCGCAACTCAAATAGTAAATATTGGCCAAATAGGATTTTTAGGCCAGGGAACTCAAACCTAAGTGCTCAAGAAGGTTTCTACTACCCAGTTTAGTAGAATTCGATGTCCCAGAGTCTAGTATATTATTATGAAGCTTTTTATTGGTTTAGGTTTTAATTGTTATTTATTATTATGTTGTGACTAGGTTTACCATTAAGGCTCGACATTAGGGATCCTGCTCTGGACCATCTTACACCTCCAGCTCGGGACTCAAGGTAAGAAAACTGCACCCGAGTTGTAATTGGGACTTGGACCCTTGTTAATGAGTATGGATAAATATACATGTGCGATTGTAATTATATTTATAGTTAAGAGTATCTGCTAGGCATGCTGTTTTATGCTGCAACTGATTGTGTGTTCTGCAATCTATCTTTTTGTTTATGTTTGATCTGAACGTCCAGCCTAAGGGAGCTGGGGTTGACGTTAAGTGTGTGGAACACAACCTGGCGTAATCGATCCGGGGTCAGCTATACAACCGAATGACTCGACCTAAGAATGTCGAGCCAGGACTTTACTAAGTAAACAGAGTTGTCGTTGACACTTAACTAACTGTGTTGAATGTCGTGATTGAATTATATGTTGAACTGAGCATATTATTACTGCCTACCTGATTGCTTATGATCTATTACTACTAAGTTGAACGATTTAAGTTAACTGTTTTTATATTGTTGTTCATTTGTGTTGTGAATTAAGTTTTCATGTTGAGCCTTGGCTCACGAGTTCTATGTGGCGCAGGTAAGGGAAAAGGAAAGCTTGACTAGCCATGAGTTGGAGAGCTTTAGGGCGGCGTGTACATTTGCAGCAGCTCGATCACCACGGTTGATGGACTAACAGGGACTAGAGCGAAACTTGATTTTGCCTCTTAGGCTGGCTTTAATTGTAATCATTTTGAGAGTTCTGAATGCCTTGTAAACACCTATTTTTAGGATACCATGTACAAACTTAACTTTTAAATGAAAACAATTATTTCTATGATCAAAATATTTTAACCATAATCTGTTAAGTGACCTTAGTAACACATTTATGTCCAAACTACTTGGTTAGTAAACTATTTAAAATACACAGTGTAATGGTCTTCGCTTTTTAGGGCATTACACTCCCTCTCTCTTTCTCTCTTACTCGGCCATGAAAGGCCATTCACACTCCTTTCCCATTTTCCAAAATTCTCAAAATTAGTGCAAGTCAACTAATACAACCTTACCTCTTTATTTACTTATTTTCACTTTTAAATTTTAAAAAATATAAATAAATAAAATGGAAAAATACATGGTAGTCTATTGCATGCTCACCATGCATACCATGCACATGCACGCACACAAGTGCTCAAGTCTATCACTACTAAGTATGCACTCTCTTGCACACAATCAAAACTCATAAGCAAATTCACAAATCAAATAAAAAAAATCAATTAAGCAAATTCAAAAAAAAAATCAAATAAAATTCAATCTACACAATGAATACAAAACATTCAGACACTTAAACTAAAATTCTAACACTTAACAATTAACAAAAACTAAAAATAAAAATAAAAAATTTGGTTCACTACAAAGATAAAAGCCCATCAAGGTAAAAAAAAAACATATATAGAGAAGTATTCACATATTAATAATAAACTAAATAACAAAAAGAAAAAGAAATAATAATAAAAATTACGAAAAGGTAAGAGAATAAAGACCAAAATAAATTATAGAAATTTTGTAATAATAAGGGATATTTGCAGCATAAATACCTAATGTTTTCGCAGTTATACACTTATATACCCAAAAAAAAATTACAGTAAAATCACCCAACATTAATTTTTTCTTGCAGACGTCACCACTATCTCCGTTAATTGCTGATGTGACTTTTTAGCATACCACGTGTCACTTCACAATTTGTCCACGTCATATTTAAAAAAATTATTAATTAATTTTTAAAATAAATTTTAAATTATAAAAAAATTTATATTTAATAAAAAAATTAAAAACTAATCTGTTAAAACAAAAAAAATAAAATTAAACCTAATAATCAATAGGATTACAAGATCAAAATAGATCACAAAAACAAAAGCTATAACAAAAACATATCTAAATTAGATCTGAAAAAAAAAATTATTGCAAGAACAACAATAGGAACCCAGAAAACAAAACAAAAATTCCCTAAAAATTTCTCAATAATGAACAAAGAAAATCGAGTAAAACTAAACATTAACTTAAAATGAAATGCAATAAAATTTCATAATCACAATGAAACTTTAACTATAACAAAATCATTGTCAGATTTACAACCCACCACAAAAATAACATGAACAGAGCTTAGTCAGATAACAAACTTGAAATGCAACCGGTAAATGGCCATCTTCCCTACCTAGCTTCCTAGTGACTAGGCAACACCCAAGCCCCAACCTTGATGGGTTCGACCCACGCCCCAACTGCTGAAAAAGACCCACGCCCTAGCCACCCTTTCATTGCAGACATGAGGGTTCGACCCACGTCCCAACCCTCCCTTAGATGAACCCACGTCCAAGCCACCTTCACTCCCCTGAGACAGACCCAAGCCATATCAAAAAATGTCGACGGGAGACGTCGAACCCAAGCCTCTTCTGAACTCGTTCATGGCTGCCTCCATCTTCGTTTCGTGTTGCCTTTCTAGCTCCAAGGCCGCCAAGAAAGAGAGTTGGTGGGAGAGGAAGGAGAGAGATAACAGGAGAATATGAAGGAGAGAGAAATTGAATATTAGGTTTTTTTTATAATAAGATTTTATTATTCAAATTTTATTTTATTTAGCTTTTATAATTTTAAAATAAATTAATAATTTTTTTAATAAAAATATACGTGACCAATAGTAAAGTGACGTGTGGCATCTTAAATAACTGAAATTGCAGTTAACGGAGGTGGGGGTAACAGTTGCAAGAAAAACATAACGTTTGCTAGTTTTACTGTAAAAAAAAGTTTGGGTATATAAGTGTATAATCGCGAAAAATATTGGGTATTTATGCCACAAATATCTCCAATAATAAAAACGGTATATAACTACTTAATACTTTGTGTTTTATCGAAATACAAATTTGACATTCTATATTTTCAATAATGCTTATTTAGTATTATGTAATTTAAAATTGCATATATTTTGAAGTCTAGACTCAAATTCGAACAATAAAATTTTATTAAAATGACCAAATCGTCACCAGTTATATGTAATTAAGTAATTAAATTTGAATTTGAAACTCATATAATTGAGGACAATTTAGTCATATTAATAAAATTTGAGTCTAGAGTATCAAATGTGTACAATTTTAAATTACAAGACACATACCATGAACATTATTAAAAATAAATGATACTAAGTATGTATTTCGATAAAACACATAATAACAAATGAGTATTTACAAGATAAAAACAACTTAATATAGATTTAACAAACAAAACAAAACAGCAAATAGAGCAAAATTACTATATTAACCCTATTAAATTTAAATAAATATAATATTATATTAAATGGTAAAAAATAGAAAAACATACAAAAGGACAAAATGGGTATACTGAAAATGTGGTCCGTGAAAAATTGTTGCACTTGTTTGAATAAACTATAACTATTATTGTTGTGGTTGTGGTTGTGGTTGTGGTTGTGGTGTTCAATAAAAGTGCAAAAGAAAAAGAGATATTTGATTTGAAAATGACTGATGTTGGGGTGGGGGTGGGTTCCAGTCCACGTGGGTTTCACGTGAAGTGATGATGGTTTGGTTTGTGTGGCACTTGTTTGATACAAATGCACTCGAACTCAACTCAACCCATATAGCATAGCATTGCAGTAACGGCGCTCTCAATGAGTGTTTTTCTCCCTTATTTAAAATATCTCCTGAAAATAAATATTTTTCTATTTTACTTATGTATTTTACATTATTATATATTTTTTTATTTTTCTTCTATATTATTTAAATATTATATTTCAAATATTTTTTATTCATTTTAAATATTTTATATAACTATTAATCAAAATATTTTCCAATACCAATCTATATTTTTCTACTCTAATTTAATATTATAAAATATATAAACAACTTACAAATATATTTTATATTAAGTATATGTAATGTTGTGCTAAAATAAAAATTAAATATAATAATATTATAAAATATAAATCAAACTCTTTTAATAGGTATATAAATCTCTTCTATATAATAAGTACGTAGATAACGAAAATTCTTGATTTTAACAATTTTTTATTTTTTTAATGTTAATTTTAACAAAATACTATTCTTATATTTAACATAATATTCTTATATTTAATTGTAGTTTATAAATACTTAAACTTAAATAATTAAAAAAAAATAAAATATGATATATTTGAGATATTTTATAATGATAATTATTTAAAAATAATAAAATTATACGTTTTATAACTTAAATAAAATTTAATTTAACTCAAACTCATTTATTAGAATAATATCATATTAAATATATAATATAATTTACTGTCAATTAACAACAAATTACTTTTTTTTTAAAAACTAGAATAAACTTAAATTTAAAATTCACGTATAATATTTAATATTACATTAAACATATAATATATAATCTCTTGTTTTCACTCTCAAATTCAAAAAGTACAACAAACATAAACTTAAACAAAAATAAATAAATTATTTAATTAAAATAAGATATTTATTTGAAATTTATATGACATTAATATAAATTATAATTAATAAATTCTATAAATAAAACTAAGCAAACGTACACATTACACGTTGTTTGTATCTAGTATATATAATATATATAGATTGAAAAAAAAAAGATGATGATGAAATCTATAAATTATATATAAATATATAAGTTTATTTATGCTTATATATATGGAAGACTTCTCAATGGTTACTACTCATAGATCGGTACTAACAATTATGATGATGTGGCAATATATTGACTTTGTATAGCAAGTCACCAACAGGAAAATATTTTTTTTCTACATTAATTTCGAATTTAGTTATTTTTTCTCATAACTAATGTTGTTTCCAACCAATGAAAGACACAAGCTATATTTAGAAAAATGAAAAGTTTATATATTATATTTTCATAATAAATACATATTTTTCATCAGGTAACTCTTCCAAAAATTTGAAAAAATCATAATTTATTTTTAAAAATATTAATTAATAACTATAAATATAGATTATTAATCTTAATCTAATGGTTAATATTAAAGTAAATATTTATGGATATTAACTATTAAGATTACACTCATATATATATATATATATATATAAAAAGAGATAATAATATAATAGGTTTAAAATAAGGGAAATTTGATTAATCATACTTACATTAGCTTAATAATTAAAATTTGAACCAAAGTTAACCACCATATGATATCAATGCTCACCTTTCATTTAATACCAAAAATACCCCTCTCATAACACCTTTCCTCTCTATTCTCCCTCTTCCTCTCTACCTCTCTTCACCATACCTCTCTTCACCATACATTCTCTCTCACTCTCTCTTCACCATACGTTTTACACACAAGATTTTTATACTAAAATCTTGCAAGAAAGATACACATTCGGACATTGTGGATTGTTTGAGGAGAAACACCAAGCTTTGTGTTATTTTTGCTCATAGTGAAGATATTAAATGGGTAAGTGATTTTCTTTGATTCTTGTTGTTGTTGGTTGCTTTTATGATTCATAATGCTGTTTATATGTTGGATCTGTAGTTTGTTGGTATTTTTTGCTGTTTTTTTGGGTGAAAATCGTGTTATGTGAAAATCTGCGTTTTCTTGGGTTCCCTGAGTTTTTTTCTAAATGCCCGATAGTGTCCGATAGAGACCCGATACAGGCACGATAGTTGTTGAGTTTCAAGGTTAGGGATGAAGGTCCGATGGCAACCCGATGGTTGCCCGATAGTTTGGTTACCCGATGGTTATAAAGGTACGATGGCTACCCAATGGTTGCCCCGATTATTATTTTAAATCTATACACCCTTTTAAGTACGATAATGGATCGATAGTAGTCCGATATATGCCCGATTGTTATTATTAAGTTACTGCGGACCTAATAGTACGATGGTACTCGATGTTACCCGATACTTGCCCGATATTAGTGTTTTAAGTGATCAAAAAACATAAATAAAACTTTGCCCGATACCGCCCGATATGGCCCGATACTGGTACGATGCCAAAACATTTGAACTAAATTTCGACATTTTGTTGCCATTTACTGATTTTTTTTCTTTGTACATGATAGGGTCAACTTTGTTCGCGTACTTAATGTATAATGGTGTTTGGGAGCGTGAAGGTAGAGATTGGGTTTTTAATGGAGCCGAAAATTTAACGTTCGAGTTGGAGAAGGACATAACTTACTCACAACTTGTTGAACTTCTGTACTCAGAGCTGGAGGTTGACAAAGTGCAGTATGACCTGAAATTAGAAGTGAATTATAAGTACATGAAAGGGTTAATGTATCGGCCTGAACTTATAAGGAATGACAAGGGTGTAAGCTTATATTTGTCAATGCTTTTGAAGAAGCCAGAAGAATTTGTTCCCCTTTTTGTGACTTTGGTGGAGAAGAATATCATTGTTGATCGTAATCCTCCACCAAGTACTGTTAAGGATACTCGTAGTGAGGTTGGGACTTATGTTCCAGAAACAAATCCGGAGGTGCTGGTAGCCACTGCTATACCTGAATCAAACCCTTTCATACCAACAGTTGACCATGTAGCACAGATGCCATTTCATGATGATTTTCCTGATTGTCCTGACCCTGAAAATGATTTTGAGGGCAATGACGACCAAGAAACAGAGGTCCGTTCTCAAGCTTTGAGCCTGAGTCCATTGTCGTACCAAATACCGAGGCAAACAACATGTAGAAGTAGACCCCGTAGAGAAGATCGCCAAACACCTGGTACTAGTAGTAGTTGTCCAGACGGAACAAATGATGCTAGAGAATTTAGTGATCCACTCTCTTCTTCGACATATTATAGTAAATTCAAAGCTCAGATGTTTACAAGAGAAGACATTGAGGATAATAGTCACTATATATCTATGGGTGGCACATCGGGCGGGGAGATTCATTTAGGAAATTTTTTCAGAGACAAGGAACATTTAAAGAAGGTTGCTGGCTTGTTTGCAATGAAGAAGGAATTCGACTTTATAGTTAAGAAGTCTGGTACTGATGTTTGGTATATTACATGCAAGGATCCTGATTGTGGGTGGAGGTTAAGAGGGAAGAAGAAGCAACTTTCTAACATGTTAGAGGTGACAACATTTGAAAATGTACACACATGTTCCCTCGATGTTCGAAAAAAAGATAACCGTCAAGCATCACCTTTGGTAGTTGCCGAAATGATCAAGGATAAATTCTCAGTTAACGGTTCAGATTATTTAGCCTCCAAAATAAGAGAAGATATGAAGAATTCTTTCGGGATCGAAATGAGTTATGAGAAGGCTTGGAGATGCAGAGAGAAAGCACTCCACATAATTAGGGGTACGCCTGAAGCTTCATATTCGAAGTTACCTGGGTACTTGCACATGCTGCAGTTGAACAATCCCGATTCCATTACTGATTTCAAGGTAGACGAGGGTCGCTTCAAGTATTGCTTTTTTTCTCTGGGTGCTTGTAGGCGGGGATTCAAGTTTTGTCGACCTGTTATATGTATTGATGGGTCCTTCTTGAAAACTAGGTATGGTGGCCAAATGTTGTGTGCCGTGGCATTGGATTCAGACAGCCACATATTTCCGATTGCTTTCGCAATGGTTGACAGTGAGAACCACGACTCTTGGACCTATTTCATGAGGAAGTTGAAACAAGCGATTGGTGATGTTGAGAACTTAGCATTCGTATCGGATAGGCATCAAAGCATTGTTCATGCTTTGGAACTTGTCTTCCCTGATGCACCCCATGGCGCATGCTACCACCACATTATTATGAACGTGGCTAGCAAGTTCAAGACTGATTGCTTCACGGATCATATTTACAGTTGTGCATACTCGTATAAGAAGACAGATTTTGAAAGAGAATTTGAAAAGATAAAAGCAATGGATGTTCGAGTTGCACTATATCTTGAGGGCATTGGATTTGAAAGATGGGTTCGTGCGTACTTTCCAGGGGACCGTTACAATGTAATGACAAGTAATTGGGCTGAAAGTTTCAACAGCAAAACTAAGGACGCAAGAGCCTTCCCGATCACTGCTTTTGTTGAATTCATCAGGTTTACTATTCAAACATGGTTTGCTACTCGAAAGGAAAACGCTGAAAAGTGTAGCACGACTCTATCACCAGTTATGGAGGGGGACTTGTCATGTCAATTTGAGAAATCTCGGTTCTTAAGCGTCGACAGAGCTGGACCTTATACATTTAATGTCCACCCCGGAGGAACAGTTCAGAGCGGTGGTATAGTTGATTTGGAGGCACGACAATGTAGTTGCGGCCTATTCCAAATCATGAAGATTCCTTGTCCACATGCATGTGCTGCTGCTCAAGAACGAAATATTAGCATGTACGCATTGTGCTCTCAATATTACACAAGAGAGAGTTGGAAGAGTACATATGAGGGGACAATTATGCCAGTTGGTGATGAGGATGATTGGGAATTGCCTGAAGACATTAAGAACATCCAAGTTGGAGTACCGATTGAGAAGAAACCTGTAGGCCGACCGAAGAAGCAAGAGGTCGGACGAATTAGGAAAAATCGATATCCTTCTAATGGAGACAAGGTTGTGATACAACGATGTTGTAGCAAGTGTGGTGGTAAAGGGCACAACAAAGCGTCTTGCAAGTACCGAGGTTAACTTGTTTTGTTTGTATTCTAGTTGACCTATTATGTTTTATTTCTGCTTGAACTAGTAATATTTGTTATGTGCTGGATTTTGCAGGTTTTTTTCTGTTTTTTTCTCCATTATGAAACTCTTAAATATGTAATAATCCAGTGTTGGTTCGATAGTGCACGATGCCGGTACGACAATGCACGATATTGTTTGTTGTAGGATTATTTAAATGTATCTTACAATATGGTACGACGTTGCTCGATGTAGTACGATAGTTAATGTACGACATTAGGGTACGATAATGTACGATATTGGTCTGATAATGGTACGATGGTATGGTTTCAGTACAGTTCGTGAAATTTGTGAGGCATGTGAGGGTACGATAGAGTACGATAGTGATCGACGATAGTACGATGCAAAGATTAAGCACATTAAAATGTAGTAATTACAAAAAGAGCAATCAAAAAAATTATACAATTCAAAAAAATTAAGACCGTTCAACATAAGTTTTGGTAGAATAAGTCTACACACCACCTTTGCCTAAAACGTTTCATATTATTGTCAGTTACATTATCAAATGGTAGTTGTAGAAGCTTATGTTCAATATCCTCAATTACGTAACATCCGCAATCGCCACTGCATTAGAAAATAAACAATAATTTAATAAAGTTTTGTAATTAAGAAATAATAATTAATATGTGATATTTAATAAAGTTCACCTGGATTTTGTTTGCGGTACGAATTCACGTGGAATGAGTTTCCAATCGAAGGGTCTGACCTGACTCTCTGATGCTGTCAACTGAGGCGCGAGTATAACGTCATGGTTCTCAAATAAACCGGACTGTCGCAAGACCGACGGGAAAATGGTACACCAGTCAACCATCAAGCTGATCAAATCGTTTTCGGAAATTGATCCAATACTGGAGTCAAAGATGTTGAGCATCCACCCATTCAGGTCTGCCTCTACAGCTACCCAATGCATTTGGTCTTTCAAGAAGAGGGCAAAATAAATGAACTCCTTGTTCTGCCAACTCGGTAAGAACTGGACTGCATCACCCCTAACCAGGTCCAATATACTGTCATCCCAACTAAATCTAGAGTAGTCAGAACCTGGAAAAGCGTCCCACCGACCCTTCAATGATTCGGGAAAAATTGTAGGCATAACAACACATTTCTGAGGGTACACGTTAGGATAAAATTCTAGACGCCTCCTCATGAGATGGAATGCTGCATCTAAATGCTACATTAAAGGAAAATTAAGTCAGTAACCACATTATCGTACCAAAATAAACAAACAAAAAACTATCAGACATGAATATAGTAACTATCGTACCCCAATCGTACCATTATCGTACCCCAATCGTACATGAATATAGTAACAATAAAACCTTCTATCGTACCCATATCGTGTTAATGTCGTACCATCATCGTACCTTTAAGGCAAAAACTAGTATTATACACCATCGTACCCACTAGCGTCCCACTATCGTACCATCATCGTACTACCATCGTACCTAAATTGTCCCACTACAAATTCTAAAATTATGATGGTAATAGTAACTACTTAACAAATTATATCGTACCACTATCGTGCTAATGTCGTACCACCATCGTACCATTGACATATAAACAGTTTATAATTTGACACTTATAATTATCGTACTGCCATCGTACCATATCGTACCCATATCGTACCACTACATATAGAAACATTTAAATAAATTTTCAACATTATTTAATTATGAAGTTATAGAAAACTTACAGAGTCAGAAAGCCATGTCCTCGGAGTATGCAGTTTCAGGAACCAAGCAGCATCGTGTGTCCTTGAGAAGCATTCCCTCGGATATTTATTCCCAATGGTGCCAAGCAACCACTTGTGAAAGGTCATAAGTAATTTACCATCAACAACCCTCAATGGATCCACATTCACTGCTGTCTTCGATTTCTTATTCCTTTTCCTCATTGCAGTGTACTCATCGAACCACCTAGGCCTCTTTCTTTCTCTCCTCTTCTCCGGTGCTGGTGGAGCTATGTTTAAGAATTGTACTTCAGAATCTTCAGTATCTCCGATTACAGTAATTTGCATATCCTCTGGTGTGCGAAAAATGTGATCATCTACATCATCAGGTCTGTAATCGTTAGGGAGAATGTCTTCATCTACAGGAGACTGAGGGCCTTCTTCAGTGGACTGAGGGTGTGGATCTGGAACTGGCCTACTAAGATCTTCCATCATTGTCATCAGCTTCTGCAATTGACCCAAGATCTCGGACTGACCTTTAATAAGGGCACTTTGTTGCCCTTCAACCTTTTCCAACCTGGCCAAAATCATAGAGTAGCCTGGTTGCTCAGCTTGGGAGGAGGTGCTGGCATGAGGTGTTGATGGGGGAACCTCAGGTGCCTCAGGTTGAGCTGGTGGAACCTCCTTAAAAATATTTGCTGCTTCTGCTTGCTCAGCTAACTTTTCAGCAAGCTTTTCAGCCTGGCTCTGTAAGGCTTCCTGTGTAGGCTGTCCATCGGGACCCACCTCTAGTTCCTCTAACCCCATGTCCACATACAATGGGGCTTCATTGTCTGTAAGGGTCCTCACATACTGTTCTTCAGCAGGTCGGGCACACAGGTAGGGGTATACTGTCAACTGCCACAAAAAACAATGCATATTTAGATTGGAAAGTAAAACAATATAAAAAATAAGTAATTGTCATCTGTGAAAAATGGTAAACTATAGTACCCCAATCGTACCCATATCGTACCCATATCATGCAATTATCGTACCCATATCGTACCCATAACATAACAATATCGTACCCGTAAGTGAGAATTACTTGCTAACTATCGTACCATCATCGTACAACATCGTACCAATATCGTACCTATACTACTACATTAACAAAGAATACATATCGTACCCCCATCGGACCATCATCGTACCAAATCGTACCACTTAGTCAGTTTTCAAACAGTTGACAAAAAACCACAAAATAACCCCATTATCGTACTCAAATCGTACCCTATCGTATTCCTATCGTGCAATACCCATAAAATTGCATATCTAGAAAAAAAAAATATAGAACATTCAAAAGTAAAGTAAAAGCTCACCTTTTTGGCAAACAACTTAATAAGTTGCTCTTTGTGTATCTCTACTTTCTCCTTGCTCTGCCAGTTGATCATTCTTGGTATGCCTTGGCCCAATCTCACAGCATGATCCTGACCCAACTCAATGATGGACTCAAAAGCCCAATACTGCAATGCTGCAGCATACCCATAAATAGAGTACTTGGCCTCCTTCTGAGTCTTTCCTTTCTCAATCTTCTTCTGTAAATGCTTCTTCATTTCAACAAAGTCTTTTTGACAAGTTTGTAACAACTTCTGGTATGATATCTTCCCCCACGGGTACTGGAAAAAGAAGTCAACGTTGTCTACCATCTTCAGCATGTCAGTCCAAACCATCAACTTCTCCTCACGACCTTTCAAAACACCCTCAACTAATAAGCACAAACCCATCTTGTACACATCATCAACTATTTGACAACTCTCAAAAGTTCTGCGCAGTTGCCCTATGCTCACTGGGGAATGACCATTGAAGTACTCAAGAATCAACCGATCCGAAGTGGTCTTCGCTTTAATCTCAGCTTCAGACGGTCCGGCCTCAAAATTTAAACCAGTAACTAAAGCGAACTCCAATTGGCTAAATCTACATCTTTTTTTCCCAATATAAAACTGGACTTCGTCAGTCTTCTCCCCTCTGAATTTGTGCAACAACAACTGATGGACTAAGGCACCAGAAAAATTTAATGGTTCCGCCATGAAGAACTGTTTGAAAGGGGATTCCTTCACCCTATCCAATAAACCACACTGTATAAATTTTGCTTTAATCTTTGGAAAGTACCAACTGCCGCGCCAAGTGATACGTCCCGTAAAATGTTCCTCTACTGGAACTATCAGTTGTGGAGGTCTTAAGTTCTGCATAAAACAAATAAATACCCAATTAAATAGAATAACAAAAAAAAAACATCAAATTTTATATTCTGCAATATACTATCGAGCAACTATCGGAATCTATCGCACCATATCGGACACCAATGGAAAACTGGAACTATAACATTATCGTGCACAATCGTACCTCACATCGTACACCATCGTATTATAACATACACAACAATTTGTTCCCACTATCGGGCACACATCGTACCCAACATCGTACCCTATCGTACCTCCATCTTCAACCTCAAGTTATCAGAAAACACAACCTATCGTACCAACATCGAACCACTATCGTACCCCTATCGTACACTCATCTTCAACCTGAAGTTATGAGAAACACAAATACTATCGTACCCATATCGACCCACTATCGTACCCTATCGTACCTCTAAAAAAACCCAGAATTTTTTTTCAAAATTTTACGGTTTATCAGATTTCACACAGTCAGATTTAACACAGTCAAATTCAACAATACATACTATAACATTTTTCAATGGAGAAGAGATTAAAAAAAACACATACCCTAGACATTTTTGCGCAATGGGGTGTCGGTTTTTCTTCTCCGGTGAGGGGTTGGAGCTTGGTTTTTCTTCGTCTCCGGTGGGGGTTGGGGCTTGGTTTTTCTTCGTCTCCAGTGGGGGTTGGGGCTTGGTTTTTCTACGTCTCCGGTGGGGGTTTTTCCGACCGTCGGGTGAGGGAGAGAGCAGCGTCGGGTGATGGTGGGTGAGGGAGAGAGAAGCGTCGGGTGTGAGTACTTATGTTGCTCGATGGTTTTGTGGGAGTGAAGAGTTGGGATTTGGGAGGGAACGGGAAATGGGCAGGGGAAAAGCCGAAAGGTACGGTTTTTATTAAGTTTTTTTTATCACTATCGTGTACCATCGAGTAAAATCGTGTACCATCGTACTATCGGGCAAGCATCGGGCACTTATCGGGTACCATCGTGTACAATCGTACTAATAGGTCTGCATTAACTTAATAACAACTATCGGGCATGCATCGGACTAGTATCGTTCCATTATCGTACTTAAAGGGTTTGTAGAATGAAATAAATATCGGGCAACCATCGGGTAGCCATCGAACCTTAATGACCATCGGGTAACCAAAACATATCGGGCAAGCATCGGGTGGCCATCGGACCTCATCACTAACCTTGAAACTCAACAACTATCGTCCCTGCATCGGGCCTATATCGGACACTATCGGGCATTTAGAAAAAAATTCAAGGAACCCCAAAAAACGCAGATTTTCACAGACCACGATTTTCACCCAAAAAACAGCAAAAAATACCAACAAACTACAGATCCAACATCTAAACAGCAATCTAAATCATAAAAACAACCAACAACAACAAGAATCAAAGAAAATCACTTACCCATGTGTATCTTTCTTGCAAGATTTTAGAGAGGAAAGGTATGAGATTTTGTTATGAGAGGGGTATTTTTGGTATTAAATGAAATATGAGCATTTGTATCATATGGTGGTTAACTTTGGTTCAAATTTTAATTATTAAGCTAATGTAAGCATGATTTATCAAATTTCCCTAAAATAATGTATAGCTAAACACTGTAGATAAAGATAAAAAAATTTAAAGAATAAAGTATTTATTGTATGGTATAATTAGCTATATTATAAATATTGGAGTGCTCTAAGTAGGTAACGTAGTATTCACCAACACAGGGGTACTAGTCTACTGCACTGTCCACCTATACTGTCTTTTGTTCCAATTTCATGTACGTGTTTCATATAAGGCCATTGATTCTATCTTGCCTTGCCCTGTATACAGCCCGAAACATCCTCATCCTCATCCTCATCCTCATCCTCATCCTCATGTACTCATTAATTATTATTATCATTATTATGTAAAACAAAGCTTTTTTTGTGTGTATTATCACATCAACGTGTCACATCATTTGTATTAAATTTCTAGACAATCCTTCTGGATCAAAAATAGATTATCAAGATAATAAGAAGGGATAGCATGGGATGGATATGTGGATGGATATGTGTAAGACAATGACCGAATGATCATGGCTCTCTTAATTTATTTGTTTTTACATTTTTGTGCATTGTCTTTTTGAAAAAAAAAAATTATAAATATATGTAAAAATACGTATTGGTTAAATTATGCATTTATATATTTTCTATTGGTCAAGGTTACATCATTATTAAGTATTACAATATTTCAACTAAATCTTCACGTATTATGGATTTCAACTTCTTTTTCGGCCCTCTATTGAAAGTTCCAACCCAACAACGTAACCTAATCAATGCATCATTTTTATTTGATAATATTATATATACTCTCCTAATTATCATTACCATCCTCTAATCTTTATTGGAGACTTTTTACGTGACTAATTGTCATCATCATTTTAAGGCTTTGCTGGAGAAAATGTCGCATGTATATTAATGGAATGGATAGTTGTATGGTAGTATAGATCTACTCATGAATATTGGTGCATTTAATTATAAAAAAAAATGGCCTCTAATCGATGAAAGAATGAGAACAGTGACCCACATCCCCAGTGGAGAGGGTCCTGCAAAATATGACTTCTTCAACAATGGTTCCAAAGATGGTTGTCAACTTGTCATGAGTGAATAAGGGTTGTTGAAATACTCAAACAAATCTCTTTATTTTATTAAAAAAAATCTTATTCTCGAAATGTGTGTCCATATATCTTATATGTGGGGGGGAACGTATTCTTTTCATCAAGAAAGCCTCGATCATTCTACTCTAGAAAAGATTCAAAACAATAGCTTATAGAGTCCCATCAATGGGGGAAGAAGAGAAAAGCTACCTAATTTTCTCAAACTTACTAACGTTTCATATAAATATAGGGAAGTTTTACGGTGGGAGTGCTATTTTTATCCAATGGGGCACTGCTTTTACCCCTATCGATCAACAAGAGTTTAGCACTTAGAAAATTTATAATAATTTTTTTTAATATGATGGTGTACATTGTAGTTATAGTAGTTATCCTACTAGCTTTTGATAAATTTTAAATAATTTACGTTGCCAAAAGCATGACTCAAACATTTAGTTACATGTGTGTCTGTTTTTTTATATGCATGTAATTGATTGTTTTGAATTCTGTTTTTTGCATCATAAATTATTTGGAATTTATAAAAAATTAGTAGAATGACTGCTATAACTATAGTGTACACCGTCTTCTAAAAAAATTAGTTATAATTTCTCTACATGCCAAAAAAAAAAATAGAACAGCCTATCGGTGAGCAAAAGTGGCATCACCACTATAGAACTCTCATATAATATATTGTCTAGTATAGGAAAGATTAAAATTAAAAAATATTTTGCATTATTACGTAAATGTTTTTGGTCAAAGACCAATTTCATATATTTATATATATATATATATATATATATATATAAGAATCATAATACATTAGTCTCTTAACATATGGTAGAATTTTTTTTAACCAAGTGAACTCATCATCTATCGAAAATACATGCTTAATGATTGTTCACTGCTTTTTTCGCTATCAACTTACTCTGAGAGTTTAAAGAAAATAATAGAAAAGAACAAAAAGATTTTACGTGGTTCAGACTATAAAAGAGCCCTAGTCCACGAGTCTCTGGTATTTAGTGAGCATGAAGCTTGTTTGAGCAAACTTCAATGGTAGTTCTCAGACAGTGTATATATTGCACTTAGTTACTGAATTTCTCTCTCTAAAATTTCGACCATTTACATGGAGATGTCCCAACCCTATTTATAGAGGTTGGGGTTATTAATGTCAATAATGCATTATTAATACAAATTTCCCCCTTATTGGGGTATTAATGTTGAATTAATACAAAAATGATTACACTAAATAGAGACTACGGCCCAGGCGGATTGCACGGTGCCCGTTGCAGAAAGTTGTGTACCAACTTTATGAGGAACATATCTCTGACTATCAGGGTGTGACGCACGTTCGCCCATGCCATGCAACATCGTGGGAAATGCTGATTGTCAAGGGTACGAACTCGACACCACTAATCAAGGATTACTAAAAGTTGTCAGATGATCGTCTGATAGCCTATACCTGCAGTGACTGACACCTGACAACTACTTTTGGTCTGAGGACCAAAATCCTAGATCTGGGAGATGGGCGAGTGAAGAGAGCTCCTCGGGATGTGGCCTTACCTGGAGACATCCTCGCCTCGAGGACAGACCTCGGGGAGTGGCCCCAATTGGAGACATCCATGACTTGGCCGGTTTGGGTTTCCTGGAAGAGTTCACACTCTGAGAACCTCATGGCTTATCTTGTCATTAATTACTCCTAATTTCCACGTGTCTAGTGGTGAAAATACGGACAACAATGACTAATCCAAAAACAACACTTGGAGAGACAAATAACAAGTGTATAACATCTCTAATGAGAAAATTTCATTAAGATAAAATAGAAAACTAAAAAAAGATAAAAATAAATACGAAACTCAGTATCAGTAAGACACCCTATAGGAAATAAAGATCCTAGTTCAAGAACCTCAGATGAATCTCAGTGAACCAGAGATGAAACTAAGAAGAAAAACCAGTAAAACTAATAATCAAACAGTTATAAAACTAAAAACATAAAAGCATAAATTGACACAAGTATATATACTATTTCAGAACAAGATCAATGTGATCTTGAACCTAATCCAGTTTTAGGAACCACTATCTCTTCTTTATTCAATCAACGAAATGAGTACAAATCTTATATCGATCTTCTTGAAACAATCTTGGATCTAACACTCTAAACACTCAATCTCATAGGTGTTTTCCTCTCAATCCCTGAGCAAGCACTTTCCCAATAGTTGTGCTTCTCAATATAGTTCCCCAAACCCAGCTCTCACAATCTTTCTCAACACTCAATCTTGATTTCCATATACTTGAGTTCTCTCTTCTCATCTGGTGCTTTTCTTGTTTCATCTATTTTTTCTCTCATTCTAACAAGTGGAGTGAAGTTGTCCTTTTATAGAACAATGACTGAATTAACACAAATCAATGGGGTTGTTATGACAGTTGAGAACCTAACAACCCATTAACAGAATTATTTGGGATTTGGAGAAACTACTCCTACAAATTCCACCTAGTTTCTTCAAATCACAACCTAGGTGTAGTACACTACAAGAAAAAGACTCTACAGCGAGGACTTTTGTCGTCACCAAAACAGTGTCGATATAGGTCCGTATGTGTAGCAGTCTACAGCGACGACAAAACGCAATCATCGCAGTAGTGTTTTACTATAGCGACGACATGTCAGTTGTAGTAGGGAATCCTTTTTTTCGGTTTGACTGGGATATTGCGAAGACATGTCTTCGCTGTTGGTGGTTGCAAAATCTGAAAATTTGAATTTCAAAAAGGTCCATCGACCGCCTCATCTACAGAGACGATATGTCATCGCTGAAGAGTGTGGATTTATATGCCTACCACAACGCCATGTCCTCACCATAGTGTCACGAAAACTCAGATTTTCGTGTTCAGCGTGCACCCTATGGCGACGGCATGTTGTCGCTGTAGGTATACATTTTTAAAAAAAAATCAATTAATTATATTGATTAAAATTTATTTAATAAAATATTAAATATTAAATAAATAAATAAAACCAACTTATTTAATTAAATAATGAAATCAATTTATTAATTAAATAATAAAACTAATTTAACAATATTCATAGTCTCCAAAATGTAAGATAACAAAACATAAGTAGTATTGTCTCCAATATAAATAAAAAAACAACACAAAATTAAAAAAGTTCAAAATAGTAATATAATAAAACTAGATGTCATCAAAATCAATTCCAAAGTCATTATCGCCGGGTTGTTGTGGTGGCTGTGGTGGTTGTGGTATCTGTGGTTGTTGTGGTTGAACGCTTGCCATCATGGACCGTATCATATTAATGTCCAAGTTGACAGGCTGAAGTTATGGAGCTTGGATGTTCAAATTTGTTGCTTGTAAAAATTGTTGCATTTGTTGGAAGTTGTTGTTCTGGGTCATAAAGGCTTGACTGAAATGTTGAACCATGGACTTGAAAGCCTCAGGTGGTATCGTTGGAGGGCCAACTATGGTGGACGGAAACGGTGATGCCTCTGGTTGTGAAGAGGATCCGATGGCGCTTGAGGCAATGGTACTAGTGCCCTTCAACTTGCGTCCAATACCTCAATTGTGGCCACGACGTTGACCAAGTACCTTTGAGACGACTTGTGTCTCATTGACAGTAGCACTTCTTGTTAGGGTTTTATGCCCTAATTAAAACTCAATTTCTTTGTAAGCTCATTATTATCAATAAAAGAATAGAAATCATTTTTTGACTTGGTCAATCACTTTGCTCACATGTTTTATTTTCATGATTATTTGTTTAATATAAACTTCTATTAAATCCTGAGCATATAGCTAATCGTATTTATAGTGACGTAATCACAGTGGAATATAAATATGATTATATGTTCAAAATAAGTTAGTCCTAAGATTAGTCAGTGCACATGATTTACACTGACTTGTCAATCTACGATATGATCTACTTACACATTGTAGTGTTATGTTCTTTCCATAACATTAGCAAAGTAGATAAGATCGGATGTATTTGTTACATCGGACTGGATCGATATTGACAATTGATAGGATAAGTAAACATACCGTTATTATCTATTCTAGTCATATCATATAGTTGACCATAGGTCAATTCAATCTCAATTTTGAGTTGTTAGTATTTTAACTGATTGTATTATTTGAGTTCTTTGACTTGTTCATTACCAACTTACTCTACGGACTAGCCCATACTTACATCTTAGGAACTCAGTAGTATAATTGAGTGAGAGTGTTAATCATAGAAATGAACATCTATAGCTTCTGATGAAGAAGTGAAATGATGGTTTCCTTTTAGTTTGGTCCAAGGTGTTAAATGATAGAGATCTCATTTCAGTAATTAATATTAGTTTACTGAAATATCATTTACAAGGAACTAAGTGTTTTAAGGATAAAATACAACGAGGGTAAAACAATAAATAAGTTCCATCTCATTGTAGACCATCTATAGAGGATTGAGTGACAATTATGGTTGTAACAATGGATAATTAATAACGTATCTATACTTGTTATAGAGCGTTCTATGAATTCAAGAGTGAAATTCCGAGTCTTTAGTGGAGTCACCAGGAATTAATAAGTTAGTAAATTTATTTGTTAGATTATTATGATAACTTATTGGAGCATGATTTCATAGGCCAATGGTCTCCATTGTACCTTGGATAAAATTATCTAGATAGCTCAATTAATTAATTTAATTATCAAAGTTGATCATGTCAATTTTGGATATTTTAACAGAGTTATGTAATTTAAAAAAGAAAAGAGAAATTATGGAAGATTTATTAATTAAGATAAATTGGTATTTTTTTCTCATATCTTACATATTTTTTATATATGTTGTGCTATTTCTTGAAATTTGTGTGAATAGAAGTTTTATTGAGCAAATGCGATTGATTTCTTTTTTATTGATAATTTGTAGTATTATTATGGATGTGTCTACTCCCATCCTTTCTCAACTTTCAATAGAGAAACTCACTGGAGAAAACTTCCTTAAATGGAAGCAAAACATCAACACCATGTTGATTGGTGACAACTCCAAGTTCGTCATGACTGAGGAATCCCCAAAAGTTCTAGCTGAGAAGCTACCAAATCTGTGAGGGACAAGTATGAGCGTTGGCAGGCGGCTAACAACAAGGCGCGATACTACATGTTGACTAGTATGGTTGACACTCTCAAGACAAAGATGGAGAATGTCAAGACAGCCTACAAAATCATGGATCAGCTCCAAGACATGCTTGGTGCCAAGTCAGCGTAGACTCATTTTGAGGCCACCAAGAAATATGCCAATGCTCGGATGGCACCATCTCAACATGTCCGCGATCATCTAATCAAAATGACAAACTACTTTCAGGAAGTTGAACTGCATGGAGCAACAATAGATGAGGAAACTCAAGTTGGCTTAATCCTCAACAGTCTCTCTCCAGCTTTCTTGCCATTCACCACCAACTATGTGTTGAATAAACTCAACTATGGTCTGACGCAGCTCATGAACGAGCTTTAGATTTTTGAGTCTATCATGGGTGGACAAAGTAAGGGAGGATAAAAGAAGACAACTACTACTACTGCTGCAAATTCAGCTAAGGCTGAAGCTAACCAAGCTTCTTCATCAAAAAGCTGGAAACAAGAGGAAAGGTGGAAAAACACAACAACCCCAAGCCTGCAAAGGCTGCAAAGACGAGTGCAAAACTAAATTCTCAGACGCCTAAGGGGAAGAACATGAAAAACAAGAAAGGTAAAGATAAGTGCTTTCACTACAAAGAGAAGGGGCATTGGAAACGAGATTGCCCCAAGTTTCTAGCAGTGAAAAACAAAGGTACTGATTATAGTTCATTCATCTTAGAAACATGTGTTTTAGAGAATGATAAATCTGTTTGGATTATTGATTCTGGGTCTACTAACCATGTTTGTAACTCCTTACAGCTTCTTGAATCGTGGGAGGAAGTGGACGAAGGCTGCTTAAAGCTTAGAGTTGGGAACAGAGCGTTCGTTGCGGTCCAAGCTAGAGGAAGAGCTCGTCTGAAGTTCGGAAATAAATTTTTAATTTTAATTGATGTATTTTTTATTCCGGATTTTAGTAGAAATTTAAGTTTAGTTTCCATGTTGCAATTAGAACAATTTGTTATGACTTTCACAAGTTCTAATATATCTATTTCTTTTAATGGATCACAATTGTGTATTGCATGTTTGGAAAACGGGCTTTATATTCTGCGACCTAACGAACCCCTCGCTCTTAACAATGATTTATTCCAAGTAGCTAAACCTAGAACCAATAAACGTCAAAAGAACGATAACAATAATATGACGTATTTATGGCACTTGAGACTATGTTACATTGGCTATGATAAGATTCAAAGATTTACAAAGGACGAGCCTTTGAGGGAAATCACCTTAGGTGAATTACCTATCTGTGAATCTTGTCTAGAAGGCAAACTCACCAAGCGTCTATTCTATGCAAATGGTGATAGGGCCAAAAAACCACTTGGACTTGTTCATTAAGATGTTTGTGGACCTTTGAATGTACAAGCCAGGGGTGGTTTTGAGTATTTCGTCACTTTCATTGACGATTGGTCTAGATACTCATGTCTTTACCTAATGCATAGGAAATTATAAACATTTTCAAAGTTTCAGGAATTCCTTGCAATGGCTCAGAACTAATTAGGTAACATGTTAAAGATCTTGTGATCTGATCGGGGTGGAGAATATTTGGATATACAGTTGCAAGATCATTTAATTGAACTTGAGATTTTATCACAACTTACTGCCCCGGGTACTCCGCAACAAAATTGTGTAACGGAACGCCGAAACAATACTTTATTGGAAATGATTTGATGCATGCTTAGTTACTCAACTCTACCAACTTCAGTATGGGGTCATGCAATTGAAATCGCGAACGACATTCTCAATGTCGTGCCGTCTAAATCAATCCCCAAAACACCCTTAAAACGCTGGAATGGTTGTGAACCTAGTTTACACCATTATAGAATCTGGGGGTGTCCCGCCCACGTTATGAGGAAAAAGGAGGGAAAGCTAGAACCACAAAAAAAAATTATTAAAAAGTTGATAATATAGTAGTATTAATTGTAGTAATAATGATAAGAAATAATTATTCATCCAAATTTTATAAATTAAAATAAAAGTAAAAAGATTATGTAAATTTCATCCCTGTATATTTTGCATTATAGTGTACTTTTTATTTGTAAATTTTTATATATATCGAGCGTATGTATATGTACATATGTATAAGTAAAATTTGTTTCATGGGAGGCAGCCAACGGTTTGCAACCTTGGTATAGGTCCCCAATAGTATTTAGGGTTGCTTAGTCTCATGTTAATAGTACAATAGATCAAAAATTGAATTTACTGAATATAATTTATTTTCTTTATGTACCTCTGTAGTGATAAATTACATTAAAAAAAGATTAAAGCTACACATATATAGAGTAACTTATTTTTATTTTTAATTATATGATTGAGAATAATTATGCATCATAATATATAATTAAAAAAGAATGAGAATATTTTGTGTAAATCTTATAATTGACATTTTTATAGAAATATCTTTTTTCTTAAAAGAGAAATTGGTTGATTTAATTGTTTCCTTTTATTATAATTTTCGGAAATATTTGTTTTCCTTTTATTATAATTTTCGAAAAATAGATGTTTTCCTTTATTATATTGTTCGGATTTGTTTGGAATATTTGGTTTCCTTTATTTCAATTTACGGAAATCATCTTTCCTCTTGTGTGTTTTTTGGTCAATAATATGCTTCCTTATTTAGCATATATTGTCTCGTCTTGTTTATAAAGGAAACAAAGTTTATTGCAAATATTCTGTACTTACCCAAAGTTATTTTTGGATTATTTGCTGATGTATTTTCGTGCAGCTCAAGGATTGCAATCAGGAAACTGGTTTTTAATGTCATTAATTATTATTTCCTTTTTGAGCTTGTTTTGATCCGACACAGGTCTGAACTGTCCCCACCGATATCGCATCTGTCGGATCAGCATCTTCTAAATAAGGCAACTCTTTGACAATCAAGAATATCTTCTGTGATTCTTGCCTTTATTAGAAGAATTCTTTCTCTGCCTTTGTGAGCACGAAAAAGACTCTATAAATAGGGCTCTAAAGGCAGTGAGAAAAGTGAACTCTTTGATGCATTATTCGTGAGCTTTATTGTAATATTTGTGAGAGTTTCTCTTTGTATTCAAGATCATAAGTATTCATGTGATCTTGTAGAATTATGTGTGTTTAGATTTTAGTGGTGAGTTTATACCATGTTCATGAGTGAATACACATTGTAATTCGAACACAACGTTTATAGTCTTCGGGAGAAGATTTTTACAAGCCTTGCGTCGGGAGGATGCAAGCACTCGCTGACCATTGAAGGGAGTTCAAGTGGTTGAGCGTTTCAATCAAGATCAGATTAGTGAAGAGAAGTACAACAAGTTGCGGCAAATCTCAAGAGGGAGTCTTGTTTTGTTTAAGTCAATGTTTTTGTACTTGTGATTCTTTATTAATTGGTTTTATTCTCTGGGCGTGGCCCTAAGGAGTAGGTTATCCGAAAGGATTTCTGAACCTTGTAAAAATTCGTTGTGTTCTTTATTGTTTTGCACTGTCTTTTTATTGTGTTCAGTTTCTGTCGTGACAAGTTTGGTTTCTGTCCCGACAGAACTGTATTCTGTGTAAACAGTTAATTACCATTCTGCACTTTAATTAATTCAGTTGGTTTAATTAATTTGGTAATTACTAAAAACCGAATTTCATTTTGTTATAAGACAACTGACATATAATCTGTACTCCATATTTACACAACAATAGTATAGGAGTGTTGAGCACCTAAAGTACTTTTAGCATTTATCAAAAAAAAAATACACAATTAAAAGAAAATCAGGAAATGAATAAAAATATTCACAATCTTATCTCCACCACGCTATAAAAATAGAAGGCCATGGCCTTAAAAGAAGTTCATCCTCAAACGCATAATACGATATTTAGAGAGAGAGAGGGTTCTCTTTCTGATATTAGTTACTCCAAGATTTGGAGAGTATATATGAAGAATACGATAATAATGTGGCGTTTTCGTCTGAAAGATTGAAGATCTTTTCAGGTATATGTCTATAAATATATAAGTATATATATTTGTTGTATATCAAATAAATTAATAATTGTCTACCTATATTTCTCTTAATTCTCTCTTGGAGGCTAATAGATACTACAAGAAACGGATCAGGATACTATTAGTGAAACGTTTTCGAGATAGAATTCCTACTAGAAGAAACTGTGTGTTTATATATATATATATATAAGCTAGTACCTGTTTGAGACAATAATATGTATGTAGATAGTTATATTGGTCATGATCACCATATATAATGATATGCAATGGGGTATTATTTTATCTAAGTTATGTAATATTTAGTTTTATCCCTTCTACAAGATCAAGATCAAGGAGTTTAAGCTCTTTCTCTCATTGTTTTTTTTTCTACAGGAATATATAGATGCAGACTCCGATAAGAGCCTGCACCACATGAAGTGTTCATGGAATACTCATTTGAGCAAGATAACAGAAGTCACTTGTATTTTATAAGGTCAAGAAGATTGTATGGCTTGGCAGCCTCGTCTTCGGACCTTCATCACCCGTTAGAGGTTGATGCTTTTTCTATTAATTACAGAACTCATACTCAACATGCTATTCAAATAAAGTTCTAAGAATTTGACATTATGTAAACCTAATTAGAGTATTGATAGTTTCCAAGTAAAACAAAATAAAGTATTTAGTGCCCAAAAGCACAATATACTTTAGTTAGTCTGATCAGTTACGTCAATATTGTTATCATAGATAGAAATAAAAATGCGTAATCATGAAAAATTCCTGAATATATATACATATCAATGTGCAATGTTTTACACCAGATCATTAGTTTAGATTTTTTATTTTGAATGGGACCACTTTAAATAAGACGGACAGGCTTGAATTTAATTACACAAGGCGTCTGTTTTATTTTATTTTTTATTTTGATCGTAAAAAAAAAAAGTTCAAAACAAAACAATGTATGGTGGTTGAGCAGCTGAGTTATTTGGTTGAGTTGAGCTAGCAAGGACTACCACATGTGCACTAAACTAAATATATATATATATATATTTATATGAATGATGTGATAGAAGAATAATAAACTTAACTTTCTTTGTATGCTTTTTTTACAATGACCAATGTATTGGCAAATTTTACGGTAAGAGTGTGAGTTTAGCTTTTACCACTAGGTACATCTCTAGTACAAAGAAAAATTATAAATAAATTTTTTTATATGATAGTTATAGTAGTTATCCTATTATTTTTAAAAAAATTATCAATATTTTACAATAACAAAACAAGAATTCAAAATGGTTAGTTGTAGGCATACAATTGATTGTTTGAATCTTATTTTGGGCATCGTTAATTATTTAGAATATCTTGAAAATTGGTGGGATCGATGTATGCTATATATAACTACAATATGTACAATGTCATATAAAAAAAATTGAGTTATAATTTATCTATATACCAAAAACAGAAACGCTTATACCAAATAAGGCTAAACTGATACCCCTACTATAAAATTTCTCTATATATATTTATAAGAAACATAAAATATTTGTCTCTCACACATTAAAATTACTTCTAATTAAATCAATTTATCATTTATTGAAAATACATACTTAATAATTAATCTAAAAAACAACAGTAAGCAAGACCATTAACAAATGTATAATATCTCGAATGAGAAAATCTCATTGAGATAAAATATATTACTAAGTAAGATCAGAAAAGTACTCACTCAATATGCCTAAGACACCCAAAGGAGAGAAGCTTAATAAAAATACAACGAAAAGCTTTTCCTACTCTAGGTGTAAAAACCTCCAATAGCTTATGAGAAAACAAGTTATGAAAAGACCCGCTACAAGATATTATCTACAAAGAGTTCAACAAATTTGAAGTGAAAATCAGACAATTGATATTACTTGTTTTGACTACAAATAATCAAAACACGGATGCGTAAATAGAATTGAAATGAATGAAGAAAAAAAACTTTATGAATAATAATAATTGTCACAATTATTATAAAATGTATCAATTATAATGAACAAAAAAAAGTAAAAAAACTTATATGTGAAATGCAATTTCTGCCTGTAGTGGATTCTTCAAAGATCATATCTTTTCCTTTGAAATTTAAAAGCAGTTAATTCAAATAACTAATAACTCTAATAACTTTGACCAATAATAATAATAATGATAATAATAATTTTAAATTAATAAAAAAATAAAAAAATACATATTTATCTAAAATAACTTAGTTGAAAAATATGAACATCCAATCAGCTTTTATATATATATATATATCAATATGTCCATTCAAACTTTTTCTTGACTCTCAAATTATACTGTTGCATTTCATTCACATCAACACTTCCCTTAAATTAAGGGCACTAGTAAGTTTTTTTTTTGTTTTGCAAATTTTAGTATTTTTTTTATTGTATACAAATACTCTATTTATTTGTTTGGTTAGTTGATAGAGTAGGAAATTTCTATCGAGGCTTCAAAAAAAGCTTATCGGTGGGGCTCTTTTGTGTTCTTGACCAGTAAATAGTTTTCGGTACGATTTTTTTTATGATCGTGTATATTGTAGTTATTTAGAGTATCATTACTACAAAAATACCCGTTTAATATACTTTTTAGGACATTCACCTATATGTGAGTCCTAAAAACAGCTCCTAAACTTTTTAGGACTCGCAACGAATTTCTTTTAGGGCTCTCGGAGTGAGTCCTAAAAACTATGTGTGTCCTAAAAAAGTTTGAATTTTTTTTAAGAAACACCTTCTGGACTTTTTAGGACACTCATTGCGAATCTTTAAACAATCTTTTTAGGACGCTCATTGCGAGTCCTGAAAGTTTATGTGTGTCCTAAAAGTTTGAGTTTTAAAAAATCACAAATTCCCTCCAATCTCCTGGACTTTTTAGGACTCACGTTAAGAGTCCTTAAAGAATATCCTAAAAACTGATGCGTGTCCTAATAACAAATTAAAGTTTTATAAATAACTAAATTAAAAAAATAAAACAAACCCACACTCAGCCCCCTCTTCTTTCTCTCTCCTCTCTTTCCTTCCCTCTTTCTCGCCTGAAACTTTGCCTAGCCCGACCGCCACCTTCCCCGCCGCCACTAGCAACATGCACCGCCCAGGGAGCTTCGAAGGCCACCAAAGCTTCGACCCTCTTGAGCTCGAGCCCTCACGCGCCACCTAAGACGGACAACAGAGCCTTCGGTTTTGGGTTTTCCCAAAGTCTCCGACGAGATTCCGACCACATTGCTGGGTCGTTGTGAGTCGAGCCACTACCACCATTGTACTCAATACTTTTATGCGAGCAAAACCCAACCAAGGATCGGATTAGAAGTCGCCGAATTTCATTTTTGGTGTTTGTCGGAATCTATGGAGTCCGAAACTTTTTACCTCCAATCTGGCCACCACATTTCGTTCCACGAAGAACCACCACCACCACCACCACCACGTTCCCCGAGCCTTAGGCTTCGAAAGCCAATCACTTTTTTCTCGAACCACCGTCGTATGGTCGTGGCGCTGTCGCTGTCGCTGTCGCCGGAGCTCCGGCGGGAGCTTTGGCTACCAATTCATTTTTTTTAAAAATTAAAAATATAACTTTTTAAGGCTCTCGTGCAAGTCCTAAAAAATTTTTTTAGGGCTCGCTTATTTGTAGTAGTGCATGTTGCAAATTTTTAGAAATTTATAAATATACAGTGCTGAAAACTAGTTTAAAAACAAGTTGTTGCACACGTGACTAATTTTTTTATGCACCTGGAAAACAACATGTTTGAACCTAGTTTTTGATACAATAAATTATTCATAATTTTTTAAAAAATTTATGGATGCTCTAAATAACTATAATATACACGGTCATAAAAAAAAAATTACGCCGAAAACGATTCACGAGTCAGAAATACAAAAGAACCCTATCAATGGAGCTTTTTTTGAAACCCCCTTCCATAGAATCCTCCAATAAAGTAAATCATCATAAAATAATTAAATAAAAATATATTGTATTCTAAAAAATATCATAAATGAATTTGTGTTCTCAAAATTGTATCAAACTTTTGGTGGTGAAAACATGTAAGAGTTTGATAAAGTCTTATTATAGTAGTTAATTTTCACAAAAATTACTGACAACAATGGTTGAAAATAATTTTCCAAAGTTTATTTATTTATTTATTTCATGTGATATTTCTCAAACCTGAAGTTTTTTTTTTAATTCTTCATTTCTCTTCTTTCTCCATATATTTTCTCTCCTCCTTAATTACTTTCTCCTCTCTTCTCATATTTTTCCATCCATCCATCATTCACAAATTAGAGTATTATCAAAATTAATTACATTCATTTCCTCACAAATCTAAAAATGAATATACAATCTAGCCCTCTTAATCTAAGAAAAATACTGCATTTCGCAATCAATTCAGTTAAAAAAATATCCTCTAATTTTTTGTAAAGACCTAAATAGCGTCAACTTTCATATTTTAATATATTTAAAATCTATTTCTATAAATTTTATAATTACTATTAAATATTTTAAATAAAAACATTTTTTAATTATTTAAATGAGTGCACATGCGTTTTGGTTCATTGCTTTTAAAAAAGATTAATTTACTGAATATATTGTATTTTCTTTATCTACTACAGTAAAACCTTTATATAGCAATACTCTATATAAGAATAATTTTTATTTTATTATTAAAAAAAATATAGTCTTGATTTGAGCCAGTTATAAATAAGAATAATCTTTAAAATGTAATTAGTTATACAATTTTATGTTTTGCATTAAGAAAGTATACATCTATATAGTAATAATTATATATACAATGAAATAAATATATAGAGTATGTCATTTATTTATACTCAAAAGAAGAAAATTAAGGATTTATTCCACATTTGAATTACTTAAATTACTTTTAAATATGTAATAGTTATTAAGAAGATTTTATTATTATTGTTGTTAAAGTTGATACTTTTGGGTGTTTGAAAATCTTTTTGTACCAATACCTTTATTCAGTTATACCCTCTTAGAATATAATTATTTTGGTCCCAAAACTATTCTTATATAGAGGTTTTAGTGTATTAGTTATATATTACATTAAAAAAAGATTAATGGTACATATATTTTTAATTTATATACTCTAATTACACATTAATTATTTAATTGTATGGTTGAGAATAATTGTATATATATTTTTTAAGTGTAGAACACATTATTTTTAAGGGAAAATACAAATTTGGCCCCTGTGTTTTGCGTGAATACTCGATCGACCCTTATGTTTTGTTAAATGACAATTCAGATCCTATGTTTTACAAAACAGATCAAAATGATACCCTGAGCCCGATTTTGGTCAAATAATTTTTTAATATGACTGAATGCCCATAGGTTTTTTAACTAATGAAATAATTAAATAAATTGAGATGATTTTAAAATAAAAATAATAATTAAAAAACTATTTTAAATAAGGGATAGTAAAAAAATTAACTTAAAATTTTGAAAATAAATAATCTAGTTTAATATAAACACAATATAATTAAAAACAAAAACAAATCTAAAAACCAATTCATTCTTCATTTCTGCGTCTTCTTTTTGTTCTTCATCATTTATAGTTCTTTGTCTTCAATGGAGTTGTTGGCCGAGTAACCCTAAAAGTCCCAAAAAATTAGCAACCTGAATCAACCCAGTCTGTTGCCCACATGAAACCTAGTTAACTCTGTCTATTTGTCCACGAACCTAGAAAAGCAGCTCACTTCTCCTTGTATTTGACTTCTAGGAGCAAATCTGGAGCATCAAAGGATAGTAGCTGCAGACGACGACAATAGATCTGAAGCTATGGGTTGGGCATGGATGACGATGATAAATTTGAGCGAGTGAGTGAACCCGGAGTTATGGGTTTGTAGGGAACAATGACGATTGGTTCGCCCATATTTAGCTTAGATCCAACCTTCAGAACCTTGCCATGCTCACCTTTCATCGGGGTATGGGGGAAGGAGAAGATGAGAGAGGGTGATGGGTTCTGTGAGTACAGGGCAAGGAAAATATGAGGGAGAATTATGAGAAAAAGATGGGTTCTGGGCTTGTGAGTTCGAGGGTGAGGGTTCTTGGAATAAAGATGAATAATTTTTAGATTTAGTTTTCATATATTCATTTGTTAAATTTTAGGTTTGAAATTGTTGGTTTCAGTTTAATTATTAGATTCTCTTTTTTAGAAAATTTTAATTTTTCTTTCAGTGAAATTTTTAAAAATAACATATTTTTTTAATTAAAATTTAAATTTTTTTAATTTTTAATATATAAAATTTATTAATATTAATTTAAAATCCAATGAATGATAAAATGTAGGGGTATTTTAGTCATATTGAAGAATATTTTGACCAAAATCGGGCTCAGGGTATCATTTTGATCTGTTTTGCAAAATATAGGGTTTGAATTGTCATTTAACAAAACATAGGGGCCGATCGAGTATTTGGGCAAAATATATGTAGTAACCGAGGTTATCTTTCTCTTAGACCTCTTTATTTATGTGACTATAGGTTGTCTTAATTTTATAGAATAGATTTAACTTGAGTTGTTGTGATAGAATAAGGTTTAATTTTAAAAAATATTTAGCGGTTATGATTATAGTATTTAATGGTTATGATTAGTATAGTATAGTATAGTATAGTATAGTATAGTTTTGTAATATTAGTAGCTTTGTTTGTGGAAAAGAGGTGATTGCGTAAGAATAAATTAATTATGTTATTATTAAGAATTGTTATGGATCGAGTCTACATAAAGCCCTAAAGCCCAATAAGATTTTGTGTATAGTAAATTCAAAATCATCCTTGAGAATTATAGTTTGTTATTTTATGGATAGTTAGGATATTTGTGGATTAAGTTATTATTTAGATAATTAAATAGAGTTTTCGTAACTTTAGGGTACTATAACTTTGGACTTGTTTTTGACCCAGTTATTTTATGATTTTGGAAAAATATTATTTCTAAAAAGTTATAGATAATTGAATTAGCTTTCTAACGGTATAAATATTGTCGAAATCAGACTTTTACAGCTCTAGTTATGTTTCGTTTACCAGAGGTGAGTCTAGAGTTACGAGATTTAGGTAGTTAGAGGTTGAGATGTTTTTCCTCGGTAGTTTGATGTTAGATTATTCTTCAATTATTTAATAAAAATATTAATAAGATAATATAGAGATATTTTCTATAGAAGTTACGATTCTATTTTATTTAAATTTAAATTAGGATTATAGTTAGAATGAAATTATAATTTTTGAGAGCCTATAAATAAAGCTTATTCCTTCTCTTTTTTTTTTTTTTTTCATGAGACCCTCACGCACACTCTCGCTCTCCCTATTGTTGTCATGCACCACCGTCACAACACAAACCCCAACGTCGAAATCATCATCACCATCACCTCTTCAAATCTTTGAAACCCTAATACCCAAAGAGGCCACACGACCGAGACTATCTTTCTTATTGTCAAAACCCTACAAGCAAGCATTTAAGGGTCTAGGGTTTTTCTTCAAGATCAAGGTTGAGGTATAGTTAAGTTTTGATTGTGTTTGTGTTTTAGATATATTAGTTTATGTTTTAATAATGGTATTATGTTTATGAAATAGGGTTTTAAGCGGGATTAACATATAATGGACTCAAGCATAGTTTCTGTCCGCCACACTCAAGGTAAGGAAAATTAGGCAGTTTAGTTTATGACCTAGTTTATGTTTTGTATGACCTAACATTTCAGGTACAATAAAGGGGTAAGTGTGGTTGGACCTAAGGTGTCCAATGATGTATGACAGACTTATGTCCGGCAGGCTCGGTTGCCAAACTTGTATGACAGACTTATGTCCGAGGCTTAATTGCCACCCCTTATCAGCACTTATCTTTTTATTATATCTGTCTTGTTATTATGACTATGACCTATGATTATGACCTATGACCTAGGATATATTTTGATCTTGTATGATTAGTATAAATTAGTGTTGTTATGAACTCTTGTATGAACTAATGGTATGATTGTTATGACAAATGTTATGATTGCAGGATAAAATTTATGATCTAGATATGTGTGTGATCTTTGGTATGATGATGATATAGGATAGATTATGACATTGGTTTCTGTTATTAATATAGTATTGCATGTGAAATTATTCGTTATGAAATTATAATTGATTTATGTATGATTTGTTGTGTATTTTCCTTACTGGGCTTAGAAGCTCATTCCTTTCTTTTATCTTTGCAGAATAGGTTAACCTTAGATGACCGGTGGCGAGCAGATTCCCAATAGCAAGACTGGTGTGAATATGTGGGGGCCATATAGCCGCGTGTTATTTTCTTGGGAAATTATGAACTTTATTATTAAATGTTGCATAGTTTTAATTTTATTTTATTTTAAATACAATTATTTATTTTTCTTAAACACGAGTTATGTTTATTACGTTTATTTTTCAACATCTTTATTTTCTATAATTAAAGATAGAATTTAGGGTGTTACAAGTGATATCAGAGCCCACGGTTATACTGGTTTGGAACGTTCTCACATATTCATACAAGTCAGAAAAATGGGCAATCTCGTTACCAAGGAAGTACCTTGTTTTGTTTATATTATTTATGACCCTAGTAATTTACAGTTTATTTTGATTTCAGATTCTAGAATAATGAATAATAATGTGAATAGAGTCATATCTGATATAAAAGATTAAATCTTTAGTTTAGTAGATATTTTTTTCTTTTTAAAAATAAGACGTTTTAGTATAACTTCCTTTAGTTTGTTATGGATATTTATTTTTTTATTTTATTTTATTTTGAAATTTTGTATTGTTTTTTTATATTGTTGATTTTTATGGATTTTGGTAATATTAAAATGGTTTTAAAATTTATTTTGGATTCAATTGAAAGTGTATGGTTTAAATTCCTCTCTTATGGGTTAGCCCATTTATGAAGGCCCATTTTCTTTGCATTATTCGATTGGTTCTAATTAAAATTAAAAACAATTAGTAAGGCAAGGGTTGAAATTCCTGTCTTTTGGATCCAAGTGGAAGTTAGGGGGCCTTCGTAGTGGGTAAGATATATACTGAACCCAGCTCCCCACCATGGAAGATTCAATTGTTAAGGCCCATTTACCCGAGTTGGACTTAATTGTAATAGGATAGTTTTACTAGATAGATGGACCTAATAGACAGTAGTACAATAGGCTAGGTTATAATTTTTTTGTTTGTTTGTTTGTCTTAGTTTTTACAATTTTCTCTTTCGGGGGAAACAGAAAAGAAAATGAAGTAGAAACTAAGAAGATCTGAAAGACTGAACGAACAAGAAATCAAACAGGAAAGAGGACAAGGCCGAAGAATGGCTTCGTTTGGTAGAATCCATATTGGAACATATGCGCTTGGGAAACGAGGACCGAATCTCATGCGCCTCAAGCTTACTCAAGAAAGATGCCTGCATCTGGTGGGATATAGTGAAGCAAACCCAAAATGTAAACATTATGACATGGGATGAGTTTGTTCAGGTGTTCAACACGAAATACTACAATCATGCGATTCTATCCACGAGGATGGACGAATTCATCGTGCTTACTCAAGGGAATTTCACTGTGACGAAATACGCCAGAAAATTTGACCAACTGGCCAAGTTCGTAGCGGACATGGTACCCACTGAGACGTTACGAATTCAAAGATTCATAAAAGGTTTGAAGCCAATGATAGCCCTAGATGTAAAGTTGGTTTGGGGAATAACCACATATGTGAAAAAGTTGGGAATAGCTCGGGAAGCCGAGCAGGCGGAGGATAAAATTTGGAAAGAAGGAGCGGCCAGGAAAGACGCCAAGAAAAGTAATTACGAACAAAACGACCACAAAAGGAAACAAGATGGTGGTCATAACCAAAAGGAGGACAAGAAAGGGAAAACTACGTCGGAAGGCAATGGGAATAAGAAGCCTTACATAGAATATCCTCAATGCCCAATTTGTAGAGATAACATTCAAGAGAATGTCGATATAAGACTAGAGGTTGCTTCAATGTGGAGACGAAGGTCATCTCAAGAAAGACTGCCCAAAACTGAGATACCAAAAGAAGGATGAAAAGCTAATACCCACCAGAGTTTTCACTCTTACATAAGGTGAGGCGGAACTAACAATACGATAGTATCAGGTCAGATCACAATCTCTGGCAGGAAATTCAATGTTTTATTCGATTCAAGAGCGACGCATTCCTTCGTCTTTATGAATATGATTGACAACTTAGATAAGCCATGCGAACTTTTTAGAGATAAGTTTGTCACGGAATTACCCTTAGGGGAAAAAATGCTATCTAGTAGAGGGGTGCGTAGCGTTGTAGTTAGAATCGAGGAAAGAAAATTGCCAGTAGATTTGATCGAGTTAGACCTTAAGGACTATGATATAATGAATTGATTGGTTAGCAAAATATGGGGCAACAATTGACTGTAAGGGGTAAGACGGTCAATTTTCAAACAGAAGATGGCGAGAAGTTCACTTACAGAGGAGTAATTTCTAGAACTCGCATACAATAGTCTCAGATCTCAAAGCTCAATGTTTAATTAGTAGCGGTTGCCAGGTGATTCTAGCCAGCATAGTAGATAAGTCACAAGAGACGCAACTCGAACTAAAGAATGTGCACATAGTATGCAAATTTCCCGAGGTATTTCCAGAAGATCTACTAGGATTACCTCCGAGTAGGGAGATCGCGTTCGAAATAGAGTTGACACCGAAAATGACACCAATATCAAAAACTCCATGTAGGATGGTGCCGACGGAGCTTAAGGAATTAAAGATACAACTGAAAAAGCTTTTAGACAAGGGTTTCATTAGATCAAACTTTTTGCCTTAGGATGCACCAGTGCTTTCATCAAGAAGAATGACGGGAGCATGAGGATGTGCATAGATTATCGAGAGCTAAATAAAGTGACGATCAAGAACAAGTATCATTTTCCTAGAATAGATGATCTTTTTGATCAATTGCAAGGATCCACGGTGTTCTCAAAGATAGATCCACAGTGAGGATATCACCAACTAAGAGTACGAGAGGATGATATCCCAAAGACGGCTTTTAGGACTCGATATGGATATTACAAGTTCTTAGTAATGTCATTTGGATTAACAAACGCACCAGCCGCGTTCATGGACCTTATGAACCGAGTATTTAAGGATTACTTGGATAAGTTCGTGGTAGTATTCATTGACGACATACTAATCTACTCAAAGATAGAAGCCGAACATGAAAGGCACCTACGACTGACGTTAGAAAGGCTCAAGAAACACCAATTATACGCCTAGTTTAAGAAATGCGAAGTCTAGCTACAGAAGGTGGCATTTTTAGGACACATTGTATCCAAAAATGTCGTAGAAGTAGATCCAACCAAGATAGAATTTGTGAAAGACTGACCCAAGCCTAAGTGCGCCACCAAAATAAGATTTTTTTTAGGTTTAGCGGGATACTAAAGACGATTTGTTGAAGGGTTCTCCAAAATAGCTATGCCCTTAACAAATTTGACAAGGAAGCAACAAAAATTTGTATGGACGGAGTAGTGCAAAGAAAGCTTCCAAATGCTAAAGGACAAGCTCATAACAACCCCAGTTCTACGCATTCCAAATGACAAGGGAAAGTATGTAGTATATTGCGACGCATCAAAACAAGGACTTGGATGCGTTTTGATGCAAGAAGGAATGCCTCGAGACGACTAAAGGAGTACGAACAAAGGTACCCGACCCATGACTTGTAGTTGGCAGCAGTGGTCTTCGCTTTAAAGATTTGGAGGCATTATCTATATAGAGAGAAGTGCGAGATCTATACTGACCACAAGAGTTTAAAGTACTTCTTTACGCAAAAGGAGCTCAACATGAGGCAACGAAGGTGGCTGGAGCTAGTTAAGGACTACGATTGTGAGATTTTGTATCATCTGGGAAAGGCTAATGTCGTGGCAGACGCGCTTTAGTAGATAGAGTTATGGTAGCATATCGACGCTTAAGGGGATTGTACCACCCTTACAAGATGATATTAAGAAATCTAAAATCGAGCTGATAATAGGACAATTAGTTGATCTCACAATCAAGTCAACACGCACGAATGGAAATTAAGGAGAAACAACAAGAGGACAATTTTCTTCTTAAGAAAAAGGCAGCACTACAAAGCTAAAAAAATGTTGATTTTTTCATAACAAAGGAAGGTATGCTACGATATAGAAATCGAGTGTGTATGCTGAATCATGACGTATTAAGAGAAAGTATCATGCGAGAAGTGCACACCACTTCGTATTCACATCATCTGGGATTGACCAATATGTACAACGATGTCAAGATAATGTACTGGTGGTCAGGAATGAAGAAGGACATAGCAGAGTTTGTTGCAAAATATCTTACATGCCAACAAGTTAAGGTCGAACATCAGAGACCCGCTGGAACATTACAACCGTTAGAGATTCCCAAATGGAAATGGGAAGATATAGCAATGGACTTTGTGATGGGATTACCAAGGACCACCAAGCAGCATGACTCAGTTTGGATGATAGTAGATAGACTCACAAGATCTGCTCACTTCTTGCCAATAAGAATAGCTTACAACGTTGAGCAGTATGCAGAGCTTTATGTGGCGGAGATAGTAAGATTACATGAAATCCCAAAGACGATAGTCTCTGATAGAGGATCGATTTTTACCTCGAAGTTCTGGGAAAGCCTACAGCATGCCATGGGGACTAAGTTAAAGCTAAGTATGGTATTTCACCCTCAAACAAATGGTCAGTTAGAACGTACCATACACATTTTGGAAGACATGTTGAGAGCTTGTACTTTAGACTTTCCAGGGTCTTGGAGTAAATATTTACCGCTTATGGAATTCACTTACAACAACAGTTATCAGACCATGATAGGAATGTCACCTTTTGAAATGTTGTACGGGCGTAAGTGTGGAACCTCACTTCATTAGGATGAGGTAGGTAAAATGTAACGCCCTGGGTAGTCAAGATCGTTACACTGTGTATTTATAAAGGTGCAGGACTTGCTAATCAAGTCTTTTAGTTGAAAACGTGTCACTAAAACATTAATGAACTAGGGTTAAAAAGGTTTTGGTCATAAAAGATAAATTTCATATAATTAAATGTTTTGTACAAGGGATCCCAAAAGAAACAACGTTTGAAAGTCAGTTTACAAAGTTTCAAGGTATTAACAACCGCTAGCTACTCTAAGGGAAAAACAAACATTTATGGTCCTCCTGTTCCTGTCCCTCCCTGAACCGTGGTGGCCGAGCAGCTAGTCATGTACATTCTGCCTTCAGAGCTCTCCGAATCAGGGCTGATCAAGCTTACCCTTGCCTTTACCTGCACCACGAAGCACCTGTGAGCCAAAGCCCAGCAAGAAAACATAACATCATACCACAAACAATGGTAATAATTAAATAACTCTTTAAGCATGTTCATACATTTAGCAATCCACACTAATCACATAACTCATAGACATAACCAAGAATCCACAAGCTAACACTCAACTATTTAGCACGTCATATTGAACAGTTAACAATGATAATCAGATCACACAATAATCAGGGTCGACGCCCTTAGGTCGCACCCTCTGATTATCCCACTGACTCCACTCCGCTTAAACCGAGCTCAATGAATATTAAGATGTTCTCAGCTACTAGTGGCTGAGCCGTGCCTTATGCGCCAATGTAAACTCCGACACTCTTAGGTCGTTGGTGTAATATTCTCATGGCATAATACCATATTTCATAATACATACAAGAATATGGAACCCTTAGTCCCATTATAAATTCACCACCGGGTGCAGTTCTCTTATCTATGTCCCGAGCTTCTTGAGCACCGAAATCCCGAGCACAGTCCTCTAACCCGAGCCTCGTCGAAAATCTAGTCACAACACATACATAGCACTCTCATTACTAACCAATTCATAATCATCTCCCGGAAGCAATCCCGTGCTCTCGAGACCTCCTGTTTCCCCACACAAGGTAGCGAAAGCGTCCCCCGAGCCCCCTGAGCCAAAACCCTAAAAACTCAATTTTCCCCTTTCCTGAAATTAGCCTAGCGCCGTGGCACAGCCCTATAGGGGCCGCGGTGCCCAGAGTGGTTCCCTCCTCCTGATTCAACCTAGCGCCGTGACGGAGAAGAATAGGGTCGCGGTGCTCATACGCGAACCCAAAAAACTGGGTTTTTTCCGAGCATTTTTCCCGAGCCTAAACTCTTCCAAATCAATACCAAGGTACACCCAAGTCCCAATTCAACCTAAAACCCCAAATAAACAGTATGGAAACTCAGAAATCACAGCAACAAACCCAAACACACAATCAAACCCAAGAATCACTTAGTGGCTCAAAATTCAAAAAACTTAAACACCCCTTTATAAAACTTAAACCACCCTTCAGAATATTTAAACCACACTAGAAAATAAGCTTAAGAGATATACAAAATTCTTACCTCAAGCAGGGATTCGACCTTAAGCCACCTCCAAATCCAATTCCAAGCTTGATTCCCAAGCTGAACCTCACAATCACTAAGCCACACATCCAATTTTCAGCACCCAACCCAAATTCTCTAAAACATGCAAGGAGACTCAAAAGAAGATGAAGCCTTACCTCTGAATTATTCTTGGCCTATGCTTGACTCTAGCTGCCCCAATCTCAGCCCTGAATTCCTTCCTTGATCTCAAGGACAACTAGCTCCTCCTCTCCTTCTAGCTTCTTGGTTCTCTAAACTTCAAGCAAAACTTGAATAAGCCTAAGTGTAGAAAAAACGTAAATGACTTCCTCTCAGCCAAGGTTATCCTCTCCTAAAGCCAGATTACTAATTTGCCCTTTCCCTTAGTAAAATCCTTATACAACCTCAAGGGAAATTCCGTCATTTCACCAAAATCTCGCTAAGTCCTTAAGTATTCCTAAAAATCCACATTTAATCCCGACATACCAAATTATTAATAAGCTACTAACCCTTACTCAATAATTCTCAAACACATTATAATATTCCCAAAATACCCCTAAGCTCCTCCCGAGCCGGGTATTTGACCCCGTTGTGACTTCCTAGCTAAATGGCTCCCTAGGATCATCTCGGGTCGTGCATCACAATTATATCACCACTCACACTTGGTATCAATCACAGTATATACAAATATCACATTTATGCCCTCAACGGGCTAAAATTACAAATATGCCCCTAGCAACCAAATGGGGCCCACATGCACTTCATATATTCATATATTCATATAATCATACAAGCATGCTTAACACAGAATCATGCATTAAACTACTTAATTCACACATAAACCAATCATGCCCTCCCGACACACTAATCAAGGACCTTAAGCCTTATTAGTGATTTTTGGGTCGTTACATAAAAGGTAACTGTTGAGTCCAGACGCAGTAAGAGAGGCAACATAAGCGGTTAAAAAGATTAGGCTGAGAATGGTCACATCTCAGAGTCATCAGAAAAGCTATGTAGACTCTAAGAGGCGAGAAAAAGAGTTTGAAATAGGTGACCATGTTTTTCTCAAAGTATCTTCGATGAAAAGGATTATGCATTTCGAAAAGAAAGGAAAGTTAAGCCCGAGGTTTATAGGTCCTTTTGAGAAATTGGACAAAGTAGGGCAAGCAACATATCGATTGGCTTTACAACCATCATTAGCTGAAACGCATAATGTTTTTCATATATCTATGTTGATAAAGTATGTATCAGATCCATCCCATGTGCTCGATTACGAGGCCCTAGAGTTGAAACAAGATTTTAGTTATGAAGAATGGCCAGTATGCATTCTAGAGTGGGGAACTAACAAGTTAAGGTCCAAAAGTATCCCTATAGTTAAAATCTTGTGGATCAATAGCACTGAAAGAGAGGCAACATGGGAATTGGAGGAAAATATGAGGGAATGATATCCCAAGATTTTTAGTAAGACAAATTTTGAGGACGAAATTTCTTTAAGGAGGGGAGAATTGTAGTAACCGAGGTTACCTTTATCTTAGACCTCTTTATTTATGTGACTGTAGGTTGTCTTAATTTTATAGAATATATTTAACTTGAGTTGTGGTGATAGAATAAGTTTTAATTTTTTAAAAATATTTAGTGGTTATGATTAGTATAGTATAGTATAATATAGTATAGTTTTGTGATATTAGAAGCCTTGTTTGTAGAAAAGGGGTGATTGTGTAAAAATAAATTAATTATGGCATTATTAAGAATTGTTATGGATCGAGTCTACATAAAGCCCTAAAGCCCAATAAGATTTTGGGCTTAGTAAATTCAAAATCAGCCTAGAGAATTAGAGTTTGTTATTTTATGGTTAGTTAGGATATTTGTGTATTAAGTTGTTATTTAGATAATTAAATAGAGTTTTCGTAACTTTAGGGTACTGTAACTTCAGACCTATTTTTGACCTAGTTATCTTATGATTTTGGAAAAATAGTATTTATGAAAAGTTGTAGATAATTGAATTAACTTTCTAAAGATATAAAGATTGTCGAAATTGGACTTCTAAAACTACAGTTATATTTATTTTACTATAGATAAGTCAAGAATTACGAGATTTAGGTAGTTAAAGGTTGATATATTTTTCCTAGGTAGTTTGATGTTAGATTATTCTTCAATTATTTAATAAAAATATTAATAAGATAATATAGAGATATTTTCTATAGAAGTTAGGATTCTATTTTATTTAAATTTAAATTAGGATTATAGTTAGAATGAAATTATGATTTTTGAGAGCCTATAAATAGAGTTTATTCATTCTCATTTTTTTTTCATTCACTCTTGCTCTTCTTGAGACCCTCACGAACACTCTCTCTATCTCCATATTGTTGTCATGCACCACTATTAAAACACAAACCCTAAGGTCAAAATCATCATCACCACCACCTCTTCAAATCATTGAAACCCTAGTACCCAAAGAGGCCACATGACCGAGGCTATCTTTCTTATTGTCAAAACCCTACAAGCAAGCATTTAAGGATCTAGGGTTTTTCTTCAAGATCAAGGTTGAGGTATAATTAAGTTTTTATTTTGTTTGAATTTTAGATATATTAGTTTATGTTTTAATAATGGTATTATGTTTATGAAATAGGGTTTTAAGCAGGATTAGCATATAATGGACTCAAGTATAGTTTCTGTGCACCACACTTAAGGTAAGGAAAATTAGGTAGTTTAGTTTATGACCTAGTTTATGTTTTGTATGACCTAACATTTCAGGTACAATAAAGGGGTAAGTATGGTTGGACCTAAGGTGTCCAATGATATGACAGACTTATGTCCGGTAGGCTTAGTAGCCAAACTTGTATGACGGACCTAAGTTAATGTCCGGTAGGCTCGGTTGCCAAACTTGTATGACAGACTTATGTCTGAGTCTTAATATCCACCCTAGTATCATCACTTATCTTTTTATTATATCGGTCTTGTTATTATGACTATGACCTATGATTATGACCTATGACCTAGGATATATTTTGATCTTGTATGATTAGTATAAATTAGTGTTGTTATGAACTTTTGTATGAACTAATGGTATGATTGTTATGACTAATGTTATGATTGGAGGATAAAATGTATGATCTAGATATGTGTGTGATCTTTGGTATGACGGTGATACATGATAGATTATGGCCTTGGTTCCTGTTATGAATATAGTATTGCATGTGAAATTATTCGTTATGAGATTATAATTGATTTATGTATGATTTGTTGTGTATTTTCCTTACTGGGATTAGATGCTCATTGCTTTCTTTTATCTTTCTAGAATAGGTTAACCTTAGATGACCGGTGGCGAGCAGATTCCCAATAGCAAGACCGGTGTGAATATGTGGGGGTCGTATAGTCGCAAGTTATTTTCTTGGGAAATTATGAACTTTATGATTAAATGTTGCCTAGTTTTAATTTTATTTTATTGTAAAGACTATTATTTATTTTTCTCAAACACGGGTTATGTTTATTTTAAATTATAAATAAAGAAGGCAACACTTTTTACGATTTATTACGTTTATTTCTCAACATCTTTATTTTCTACAATTAAAGCTAGAATTTAGGGTGTTACAACATAGGGGACAAATTGGTATTTCCCCTATTTTTAATTGTATGATTGAGATTAATTAAATATCATAGTGTATAATTAGAATTGGTAAATTGGGAGTATCCCAATCATTATTTTTTTTTAAAATAGAGTATTCTTATAAGTTACCTTAGGACATGACATATCGCCAATGGTGTAGTTTTGTAGCGGTTCTCACATATTTCAATTTAAATTAAAATAAACGAGACTCGATATTTATTTACACAATAATAGTATGTGTGTTGGGCACCATAGAATATTTTTAGCATTTGTCAAAAAATTAAATACATAAAGAAAAGAGAATAAAAAAATGAATAAAAATATTCACAATCTTATCTCCACCACGCTATATATATATATATGGAGAGAGAGAGAGAGAGAGCGTTTTTCTGAGATTGGGTATGTTTTCAAAATTTAAAATTCACACATATATATATGCACCTCGCAAACGTGTAGATCTTGAATACACGCACCTCGCAAACTTCACATATATGCACCTCGCAAACGTGTAGATCTTGAATAAAATACCCAAATTCAAAAAACAAATCATCTCAAAAGGACACCCGAGTGAAGAGTTATGCATATTCTATGAATTGCATCGAGATTCACCAAAGTGTATCTAGGTGCTTCTAGTTTAATTGAAAATCATGATTTTTAAGGGCCTGTTGAGCTTGGCATCGAGTTTTATTGAATTTTCTACAAATTTTAACATTTCAGATTTGAAAAATAGCAACAAAAAAATGCCCAGATCTGTTCAAAATGCATAGATTAGTGTCTTAATTGAACTTTTGCTACAACAAAATATGAGTTTAATGACTATATGGGGGAGACATTGTAGACATTCAATGTCCCCCCTAGGGGGGACAATGTTGGACGCGCTATCATAAAGTGACCCTATGATGACTCCCATGGGGAGACTTTATAGACATTCAACATCTTCCCCTGGGAGTCATCGTAGGGTGTAAAAAAGTACTCTACGGTGATTCCTAGGGGGATACGTTGATTGTCTACAAAGTCTCCCCATGGGAGTCATCGTAGGGTAGCTACAACGTCTCCCATGGAAAGACTTTGAAAACATTCAATGTCTCCTTACGTGAGTCATCATTGGTTTTTGTATTTTTTTTAAATAATTAATAATTATTTTTGTTATATATTTAAATATATTAATTAAAAAATCTAAATTATATATGCAAATTTAAATTGTGAACTTTCATTAATAAAAATCGAAATGTGTATATAACATGTCTTAGCTAGCTAAATATACAAAAATGTAATATTTGTTGCTACACATACAAAATTAACAAATATTACACTAGCTAGCTAGACATGGTAAGAAATAAAAAATTAAAAACAAAACCTAATAATTGGGATGATGACTTTGAACTATTAGTAGCATATCGGTCGCCCAATGTTGTCACATTTCATCAATATGTGCTGGTGTATAAGGTGTAGTGTTTAGCTACAAAAAATACAAAGTAAAATATATTAGTTAATTATTATTATTTTATTGTATATACTTTTTTTTGACTGCCTTTTTTGACCTTCAACGTATATGAAGGAGGTTGAAGAAATAGCTATATGAACACAGATTTTTACGTGGTTTAGGTTATAAAAGAACCCCAGTCCACGAGTCTTTTTTATTAGGGAGATTGCTTGCCAGCATTTGCAAGCTTTTACAGTATCTTCTCAGGCAGCGTTTAGATTGCTCTGAGTATCTGTATTTCTCTATTAAACACCGATCCCCTTACAATGAGACTTCCAGCCCTATTTATAGTTGCTTGGGTCATTAATGTCAATCATACAAAACTAATCCACATTCCTCCCATGATTGAGGGATTAATATACTTCAATGCATTGGGCTGCAATGAACAGAGGCTTTTGCCCAATGCGGGATTTGTGGGGCCCACAGCAGAAAGGTAACCACTTTACGGGGAACATGCCCCTAGGACTGTCAGGGCATGCTGCACACATTTTCCTGTAAGGCTGCACAGTGGGCATGCGAATTATCGAGTCGAACCTAGGCAACCCTGTTGACGGATCGCCCACAAAAGTAGACAGACAATCTTCTGACTCTGAAAACTCGCTCCTACTGACACGTTGCTCCTTGTCCTAGGTCTGAGAACTAAGACCTCGGACCTGGGAGGCGACTAAGAGACGAGAACCCTCACCTTAACTATCCGAGCTGGAGAACTTTCGTCTCTGACCCCAAGCATAGGGGGGGATAACCCACAAAAGCACCTACGATCTCCTTCAAGGATAAGGCCTCATCTAGGAAGACCCTTGTTCCGACTATAAGCCTCGGGCAGTAGCATGCCCCAAGGATGTCTACGAACATCCTATCCAGGCATTGGGGGCTGCCACGTGTCGGTGGTGAAAAAATATGGACAACAATTTTAATAATAAATAAATCGTAAACTTTTACAAATTTTTAGCATACAACCGAGCATACGAAAAATTGGGCAGCATTTCCCCTATATTAGTAACTTATCCATCTGTCAATCTAATCAAATCCAATCAAATAAGCACAACACAATTCAAATATAATAATAAAATACATTATTCTAGACAAATCGAGCAACATATCCCTGATAATGGTGATCTAACCATCTGTGAACAACAAGTCAAATAATTTAAACAACACACAATAAGTTTCTTCCTTATAGCTCTGTAGCATACATACAAATTTTCCAAAACCTACTTCACTCAAACATAGAGTTCTCAACCTTCTGTTATCACCGCAGCACACAATTTTAATCTCAGAACCTACTTTACTATGGATGAATGTTTAAGATAGTCAAACTCCTCTAACAAAAGTTTAATAATATTAAAACAAGAAATAAGAGAATGTATGTACCTCTTGCAATTAATAATCCTAGTTAGCAAATTTTTTTCACTTTGCAATGCACTTTTCTATTAAATGCACAATCTACAAAATTAAATTAGTTGATAAATAAAAGATTGATAAACAAATATCACTAAATAATTGGATTAACAATAACTCATTGTATTTTTAGAATCTTAAAAACCTCAAATGTATGCTTGAAATATAAATTTGAGGCAAAAATGTCACAAAAATCACCATAAAATCTCACTCCTATAAAATCACAACCTAGAAAATTAAATTAATTAATAAATAAAAGATTACTAAAAAAATAAAAAAATATATAACTATATATAATCAACCTTGTTAAATGTTAATAAAATATTTTTAAAATATATACAAATATATATATATAATTTTTGAATTAACTAATAATATAAATTAAAAAAATCATAAACATATATACTTGAATTACTTGTATCTATACATGCAATTTGGTATGTAAAATTAAAATTAATTTTTTTCCTTAGTTTAGACAAGTTATTAAATAAATTTTAACAAAACATATATACATATATATATATATATATACTTAATCAACCTAAAAAATAAGTTAATTTTTTTTTTAAAATGTATATTTTCGGATTAAATAGTAAACATATTTGTATCATCTTAAGAGCAAACAATGTGGTATATCAAATCTACATTAAAATTAATTTTTGTACTTTAAACAAATATTTCTAATAAACCCACAAATCATATAAAATAATGCACAATTTTTTTTTTTATCATTTTAACAATATTACATTGTTTTAATCTTGAAATCTTACCTCAAATATGCATGAAAACAATTTTATTGAGCCAAAATTTACCCAAAACCGCAACATATACAGACCCTAAAAATCCAATATTAACTCACTAATAATTAAAGAAAATAAACAAAAATCATCATCCTAACTATCACACATTCATTTAATCTTAAAAACATACCTTAAATGAGATATTTAGAGGACAAAACCGCGAAATGGCACTAGAAAATTGCCCAAAAACACTGTTGAAATCACCCTCTGATCTCTCTCTGGTTCGTGTGGCTCGAGGAAGAAGGAAGTTGTGTATATATAGTAGGGGAAGAACTTTAGCGTCTCCCCTCGGTAGACGTGGAGGACATCTACCGTCTCCCCTGGGGAGACGTTCGATGTGGCACGTCTTCCCGGGGGAGACGTTAGATGTCCTCCACGTCTACCGAGAGGAGACGTTAGAGGTCTTCGTACGCTGCAAGTTTTATAAATTAATTAATTTATTCTGAATTTTGTAATTAATGTCTCCCATCACTTTTAATAACTTACACACTTAATCATAAAGAAGAACTTTTAATGACTTATAGACTTAGACTTCAAATATTCCTAAATACTTGTAATGTCTTACACCTATGGTGGAAGACATCATAGAGAGTCATTAAATGTCAAAATTGTTGTAGTTTAGTGAGTTTAAGCTCTAAATCATCAAAAATTACTATGGGGTACTTATTTTCAGTCTCCATGGATAATTAAAGTGATAAGAGAAATGGAGGTGGAAAGTGAACAAGAGAAAGGGGAAAACTAAGAAAAAATGGAGGAGGGTGGGTGGTGGTGGTGGGTTCTCATCAGCCATTGGGAAAGTTAGAGGAGAATATGGAGGAGAGAAAGATGAGAGGAATAATGATAGGGGCCTTTTGGGAAAAAGGGAAAGATTAGCATCAATCGGTAATGTAAATATAAGATGATATGTTTTTAATTTATGAGCCCCATTATGTAGATAAACTTAAATTTCCTTTTTTTTGGTGCGTGCAAATTTTGATATTGTTTGATCACTTTTTCTTAACACCCCGTCCTACTACACTTGTACTTTCTTGACACATCTAACATTTCCCTTAAATTAAGGGCATTTATACGTGTTTTTTTGTTTGTAAATTTCTGTGTTCTTTGATTGGATAAAAATAATTTTTTTATTTATTTGATTCGTTAATAGGATATATCATTTTAAAATAATTATATTACATTCTACAAAATATTATAAAATAATTTGTATTCTCAAAATTGTATTAAACTTTTGGTGGAAAATCATGTAATATGAAAAATCCAATCAAACTTTTGAAAGTTTATATATGTCCAATCAAACTTTTTCATAACCCTCAAATTACACTATTTCATTTCCTTGACACATCTAACCCTTCCCTTAAATTAAGGGCACACAAGTGTTTTTTTGACGCAAATTTCAATATTATTTGATCAGATAAAAAGACTATATTTATTTGTTTGGTTCGTTAATAGGGTATATCATTTTAAAATAATTATATTACATTCTAAAAAAATATCATAAAAAAATTTGTGTTCTCAAAATTGTATTAAACTTTTTGGTGGAAAAAAACATATAAGAGTTATGAGAAATCCAATGAAACTTTTTTATAACCCTCAAATTACACTGTTGCACTTCCTTAACACATCTAATACTTCCCTTAAATTAAGGGCACATATAAATTTTTGTGTGAAAATTTTAGTATTGTTTGATCACTTTTTCTTAACTCTTAAATTGCAGTGTTCCATTTCCTTGACACATCTAACACTTCCCTTAAATTAAGGGCACATATAAGTTTTTTTGTGTGTGCAAATTTTAGTGTTGCACTTCCTAGACACATCTAACGCTTTCCTTAAATTAAGTGAACATATAAGTATTTTTATTGAGTGCAAATTTCATTGTTGTTTGATTGTATAAAAATACTCTATTTATTTGTTTGGTTCGTTAATAGGGTATATTCTTTTAAAATAGTTATATAAAATTATATTACATTCTAAAATATATCATGAAAGAATGTTTCCAAATTGTATTAAACTTTTGGTGGCAAAAACATGTAAGAGTTGTGACAATTCCAATCAAACTTTTGAAAGTTTATATATGTCCAGTTAAGTTTTTTCATAACTCTCATATTATATTGTTGTACTTCCTTGACACATTTAACACAAATTATATTGTTGTATTTCCTTGACACATTTAACACAAATTGCATTGTTGTACTTCCTTGATACATTTAACACAAATTATATTGTTGTATTTCCTTGACACATTTAACATAAATTGCATTGTTGTACTTCCTTGATACATTTAACACTTCCCTTAAATCAATGACACATATAAGTTTTTTTTGTGTGCAAATTTCAGTGTTGTTCGATCACTTTTTCTTAACCCTCAAAGTGCACTGTTGCATTTCCTTGACACATCTAACACTTCTCTTAAATTAAGGATGCATATAAGTGTTTTTTCTTTTCTTTTCTTTTTGTGTGTAAATTCAGTGTTGTTTGATTGAATAAAAATATTCTATTTAATAGTTTGGTTTGTTAATAGGGTATATCATTTTAAAATAATATATAAAATTATATTGCATTCTAAAAAATATCATAAAATAATTTGTGTTCTCAAATTAGTATTAAACTTTTGGCGGCAAAAATGACAAATATCTTATTTTAATAGTTAATTTTTACAAAGTTTGTTGTCAACAATGATTGAAAACAATTTGTCAGTGTTTTATTTTGTTTTCATGTGATATTTTTGAATTCTTTCTCTTCCCTCTCTCTGTACTTTCTCACTCTCATAATTGTCACCAATTTCTCTCTTCGTTACTTTCTCCTTTCTTCTCATCTTCTTCCCTCCATCATTTACAAATTAGAGGTATTAATCAAAAATAATTTACACCATTTCATTTCCTAACAAATCTAAAAGGGAATGTACAATCTAGCCCTCTTAATTTAAGCAAAATACTACCTTTCGCCATCAATTCAGTTGAAAAAATATACTCAATATATCTTTTGCCAAACTAATTTTTTGTAAATACCAAAACATGATCGACTTTAATATTTTTTAATATATTTAAAATGTATTTCTATAAATTTTATTATTAATATTTGTTGACTAAAACAATATGAAATTAGAACTGAACTTTACAAATATAAAAGATACAAAATTTTTATAGTGGTTCGGCTCCAGAATGGTAGTAACTTACGTCCATTTTAGTACTTTTATTTATGTAGAAATCTCAAACCCCCGATCAGATGAGTTGGATCAAATGAGTTTCGTGAGTTTGAGAGAATACATGAAGTGTGTATAAAATACTTAAAATAATGAATTCTCTCAAGATTAAAGAATTACATCATAAGCAATAATGATTCACTAAGACCTCTATTTATAGGCTTAAGAATGTACATAAATGGGTTGTGGGCCTTACACTATTTACGTAATAAATGTTTATAAAATAATAAAAGATAATTTAATATCTAATAAATATCTAGTTTTAACTAACTCTGAGCATACTATGTTTATTATTCGGCCAACCCTAGTCGAGTATGCATCGACCAGCCTAGTGAATAATTTCCTAAAAAGCATTTGAATAAATTTTACTTAGGAGACAAAAAGATTCCCTAAACCTTTCCTTGTTTCCTGGTCGAGGGTCGACTAGACTATGGCTGACTAGGACGTCGTTTATGGTACCATATGTCTTAATTCCTTGCCACGTTATTAGGACATCTTTTGGGTGAAACATTACCCCCCCCCCCCCCCCCCCAAAAAAAAATCTATTATATGCGAACAACATTTGATAAAGTTGTTCGAACTGAAGATTCCCTTCGAGCAACTTCACCTGACCTATTCTTTTAATTGCCTTCTCCCCTGTCTTGAAAAAATAAACACCAGCCTGCACATTGCCTTAGATGGAAATTGACAGTTTTCACTTTCCCAAGACTTCTAAAAGACACATTTCTAGTCCCACCTTTTCACCTTCCCTACTCGAATTATAAAAAGCCCCCAGCCTTCCCATTTACCTTTACGCTTCCAATCTGTTTCCTCAAGAACTCTCAGATTTCTTAAGAACCTCCCTCAGTCCGTGAGCAATACAAAGGCAAGATTCACACAAGTTTGTCAATCTTGTTTGAAATCCCTGCTCCAAGTAGGTTCTTCACTTTACCCTCTTGTTTTCTAGAAAATTTTTCCTTTAATCATGCATAATTTCTATTCTTTTTCAGTTTTCCAATTTCTATAAAAAATCGATGGTGTTCTTGAGCTTTTTCTGAATTTAGGTGAATGGGACATGTAATATGAGGTTTAGGTAGGATAATATAGTTTATAGGACGTATAAAAAAAATAGGTAGTATGGTAATTATTCATTCTAGACTTAGCTAGCCACCTCTTTTCTATTGGTCAAGTCCCTAACCACCTATATTCAATTGGTTAAGAGGGTTAAGTCAGTTACAAGACTATTAACTATAAATAGGTGTTGTGATACTCATTTTATGAAACACAAACTAATTTTGTAAACTTTAGAGAGTTAGAGTGAGGGAGAGAGAGAGAAAGAGTAAGCTTTGTATTTGGTGTTTTCCTTCAAGAAAGAGAGAGAACGAGTTTAGTCATAAGTGAGAGAAAGCTTCGAGAAAGTAAGAAAGCTTGGTCGAGTTTAGAGTACAAGGGATTTTGTACTGTCACGTATTGTGTTTTCTTCTCAATTGTGAAGAAGGAGGGTTGTAGAAAGTTGTTCGAATATTGATCAATAAAGCTTGTGGTGGTGCTCAACTGGACGTAGGACCAGTTGTCCGAACCAGTATAAAGCTTGTGGTGGTGTTTTCTTCTCTATTTATTATTTCGTTATTGTGTTATGTTCGATGATTCTTTCTAATGTTCTACTCATATATTGTGCTAATTGTTTGTTTTTCACAACTGAATAATCTTGGTTTCTAATTGTGTATTTTCCGTCGTGGTTCTTTCTAATTTTTTAGGTGAATCTTGATTGTTGCAATTTATAATCCAACAATATCAGAGCCAGGTTTCAATCCTTTGTTAGAAAGATTCACAAAATCTAGATCAAGAAACAATATCAACGACGACTAGATTTGAGTTGGAAATGTTTGACGGGACTAGAGATTTTAAAATATGGAGAGAAATTCTGAAGGGAATCATGGTGCATCAAAAGATTTCTAAAGCTCTTACAGAAAAGAAAGCTCTTGAAGGCAAGAAGTCGTAGGAGATAGAAGAGATGGAGGAATTTGCCTATTACACGATAATTATGCATTTTTCCAATATTGTTAGGAGAAAAGTGCAATCGGAGAAAACAACATGAGGACTGTGGAAGAAACTCGAGCAACTATACATGACTGCACCTTTTCCCAACAAGATTAGCCTATTAGAGAGGCTATACAGTTACAAAATGAGTTCTTCTTTATCTCTTGATGATAACTTAGATGTTTTTAACCAAATTATTATCGATTTATCTTATGCTAATTATATTGTAGATGAAGCTAGTCAATTGGTGATATTGTTAAGGTCCTTGCCCTCTGTGTATCAGGAAGTAAAAGTTGTCATCAAGTATGGAAGAGACGAGTTGACCATGGATAATGTAGTTTCTGCGTTAAAGTCTAAGGAATGTGAGATCATTAAAGAGAGGGAGTCAAACAAAGAAGAAGCTTATTTTGTTAGGGGAAGAACATTCAAGAAATATAATCAAAGAATGCACCATAAATCTCCATCAAGATTCAAGTCAAGAGGCAAATATGGAAAAGACTCAAGAAAATGTTATTTCTCTGGGAAAGTCGGACATGTGAAAAAATGATGTTTTCAGTCGAAGAAGAAACTCAAGGAAGGAGGTGACATAATGCAATACTCAGCTTCAGTCGTGGAAAATTCGAAGTACGATTCAGATGATGATTTGTTCATGGTGGCTAATAAGAAGGTGGTTCAAGAAGGGGTTGATTCAGGCTGCACATTTCATATGTGTCCTAGTCGCAAAAGCTTCATTGAGTACGAAGAAGTTAGTTTGGGATTAGTCTTTATGGGAGATGATAGATCGTACAAAGTGATGGGAATCGGTATAGTAGTGATTATACACTTTAATGGAACAATCAGACTTCTCAACAAGGTTCGACATATACTAGAGTTAATAAGAAACTTGATTTCTCTAAGGACACTTGAAGATGAGGGATATAACTTTAAATTAGCTAATGGAAACTTGAAAGTTTAAAGAGGGTCCCTGGTCGTGATGAAAGGAGAAAAAGTTCATGGGTTGTAGTTGCTGAAGGGTGAGACTATTCATATGGGAGAAGGTGATGTTGTTCGCGAATAAGAATCTGAGATGGAAATGTGGCATAGATGAACTAGCCATATAAGTGAACAAGGATTGAAGGAATTGCACAAAAAAGGTTTAATTAGTAATGCAAAGGCTGGATCACTACCTTTCTGTGAAGCGTGTGTACTCGACAAACATCATAGGCTCGAGCTCTCATCAGCTACACATTGTTCGCATACGCCTTTGGAGTATGTACACGCTGACCTTTGGGGAGCGAGCAAAGTGGCAACACACTTAGGTATTCATTATTTCTATCCATTATTGATGATTTTAGTCATTGTGTTTGGACCCATTTTCTTAAAACAAAAGATGAATGTGTTAGGTAAATTTGTTCAATGGAAAAATGAGGTTGGAAACCAAAAGAATCTAAAAATCAAAATATTGCGAACAAATAATTGGTTAGAATTTATCAATAAGCAATTTGACCAATTGTGTGCTGATTTTGGCATTATTAGACATATAACTGTTGTGAAAAACCCCTCAGCAGAATGGTGTTGCTGAGAGGATGAACAAAACCTTGTTAAACAAGGTTAGATGTCTGCTCATTAGTTTTAAGTAAACCGTTCTAGGAGGAAGCTCTTGCTACTGCATCTTACTTGATTAGTCGGTTCCTAATAGGGATATAGATTGTGAAATGCTATATGAGAATGGATGAACAAAGTTCCTAATCTCAAACATCTTAGAGTATTTGGTTGTACAACTTATGCTCATGATAGGAAAGACAAGTTAGATGCTAGAGCCACCAAATGCATTTTCTTAGGTTATCATTTGGGTACTAAGGGTTATAGATTATGCTCATTTGAAAATAACTAACCAAAATTATTATTTCAAGAGATGTTGTGTTCAATGAACAAGAATTTACTCACTTGATGGTCGAGAAATGGGTTGTTTCAAATGATGCATGTGTATAGGATAACAAAGATGATTATGTTGAGTTCGAGGTAAATTTTCTTGTTCTTGAAGAAATACGAACATACCCCAAAACAAGCCAAGATAAACGAACATAAGATTTTCAGAGAATTAGTGGTGATAAACGAACAAAAGATGTTCAATGAATTGGAGGTATTCCACGAATAGAAGACGTTAAGTGAACTGGTGGTGAAAAACGAATATAAGATGTTTAGCGAATGGAGGTATTCGACGAACAGAAGATGTTTAGTGAACTGGAGTTATTCCACAAACATAAGGCATTAAGTGAACTGGTGGTGATAAACAAATAATAGATGTTCAGCGAACTGGAGGTATTCCATGAACAGAAGATGTCCAGCAAACTGATGGTAACAAAAAAATAGAAGATGTTCAGCAAACAGAAGAGCTTCAATGAACACAGTTCCAAGGCTACCAGCTTGCATGAGATAGAACACAAAGAGTTACCAAACTTCCTGATCGACTTAGAGAAGCAGACCTGATTGTGTATGCTTTAAACGTAGTCAAACCTGAAGACATTCCAGAACCCTCATCATATGAAGAGGATATTTCATGTAATTATAGCAAGGAGTGGCTGATCGCAATGAAAGAAGAGATGTATTCTTTGATAAAGTGAAAGGCATGGGAACCGGTGGCCAAGCCTAAGAATCGGGAGTTGATTGAATGTAGATGGATCTACAAGGTGAAGAAAGGTACTTCTGATAGCGAACAAGTCAAGTTTAAAGTAAGGCTACTTGCTAAAGGATTTACTCAGGTGGAAGGTATTGAATACACTGACATTTTCTCCCCTGTGGTCAAGTATAGAATGATCAGAATGATGTTAGCCATTGCAGTTTAGTTCAAGTTTGAAGTGGAACAGATGGATGTGAAGACAATTTTTATGAATGGATTCCTCGATGAAGTGATATACATGTCATGACCACCTAGATTTCAGGTGGAAAAGAAGGGTAGTGGATAAGTATCCTTATTGAAGAGATCACTTTATGAACTAAAGCAGTCACCAAGGCTTTAGTTTTAGCAGAACGAAGTATGAATCATGTCCCTATTACAAGGATTTGGAGTTGCCAACTACAATGTTATTATTAATGTACGTTGATGATATGTTACTACTCGAAAAGACAGATCAATAATCAGAAGTTTCAAAGAGAAACTGAAGACCAAGTTTGAGATGAAAGACCTTGGGCAAGCGGAGAAAATAATTGGTATAGAGATTATAAGGAAAGGGCAAATAGGACGAATGATTCTTAGTCAAGCAAGTCATATTGCTCGCATGATTCATAGGTTTAACACGCGGGATGCTAAAGTTGTTAGCATTCCCTTAGTAGGCCATTTTATGCTAAGCATTGAACAAAGTCCAAAAGATGAGTTTGCCAAAGAGAAAATGGAGAAGGTTCCTTACACAATGGCAGTGGGATGCCCTAATGTATATCATTGTTAGTACACAATCAGATATAACTTATGCTCTAAGCGTGTTAAGTAGATTTATGTCTAATTCAGGAATGGAGCATTGAAATGCATTAAAATGGTAGCTAAGGTATCTGGTTGGCACTGTGAAGTATATACTGTGCTACTAGAAAATTCCAGGGAATTTAATCTTAAATGGGTTCGCGGACTCTAATTTTGCTATGAACATGGATAATAGAAGGTGAACAACTAGCTATGTGTTTTAGCTAAATTATAATTGCATTTTTTTGGAAATCTCAGTTACAACAAGTAGTGGCATTGTCTACAACAGAAGCAAAGTTTATGGCTACAACAGAAGCTTTCAAGGAGGCGATCTGGTTACAAGAGATTCCATTCGAACTAAAGTTGTTGAAGTAAAAATGAACTATTTACTAAGATAGTCAGTCATATATTCATCTGTTTAGGAATGCAGTATATCACGAGAAGAGCAAACATATAGACATTCATCTATATTGGATCAGAGAAAAGATTGAAGACAAAGTGTTAGAATTGGAGAAGGTTCCCAGTGAAGAGAATCTTGCTTAATTAGGCACAAAGATTCTAATGACCAACAAGTAGGCTCATTGCCATGACTTGCTGAACATTAGTGATCACTGAGGAAGAGTATACCACCACGAGTAGCTTTCCACGAGTAGATTCATAAAGGATTCTCCTTGAAGGAATAATGTGGAATTTGTGGTAATTAGTCCTTCTAGACTTAGCTAGCTGCCTCTTTCCTATTGGTCGAGTCCCTAACTGCCTATTTCCTATTGGTTAAGAGGGTTAAGTCAGTTACAATACTATTAGCTATAAATAGGTGTTGTGATAGTCATTTTATGAAACACAAAATATTTTTGTAAACTTTAGAGAGAGAGAATAAGCTTTGTATTTGGTTTTATTCTTCAAGAAAAAGAGAGAATGGGTTTAGTCATAAGTGAGAGAAAGCTTCAAGAAAGTAAGAAATCTTGGTGGAAATTAGAGTACAAGGGATTTTGTAATGTTTTTTTATTATGTATTCTTCTCAACTATGAAGAATGAGGGTTGCACAAAGCTGTTCCAATATTGATCAATAAAACTTGTGGTGGTGCTTAACTGGACATTGGACAAACTGTCCTAACCAGTATAAATCTTGGTGTTTTCTTCTCTGTTTATTATTTCGTTATTGTTTCTGTTCGAGGGTTCTTTCTAATGTTCTGCTCATATATTGTGCTAATTGTTTGTTTTTCACAACTTAATAATCTTGTTTTCTAATTGTGTATTTTTTGTTGCGGTTCTTTCTTGAATTTTTTTGGTGAATCTTGATAGTTGAAATTTATAATCCAACGGGTAGGATTGAAGTTTCAGGACCCAAAATCGAAGTGAAAATTCAATTTTGCATCTTTCAAAAAATTTGGGTTTTTCCTGCCTTTTGAGATATTTAAAGTTTTCTTGAAAAACTTTTCATTTTCACTTTTTGATTTGAAATATTCGTTGCTCGTATATTCAAATTTGTTTCTTTAAATGTTGCTGGACAAATAAACCCTTGAGTTTATTCACGAACAAGCTTTATGTTTTTCTCTTTTATTCCTTCTATCGGTCGTAGATTCTCACTTCCCCTACTTCCTCTCAGATATTCATGCAAGACTATTGGGGAGGTGAGAGGCCAATAGATGAAGATATTTTAGCTTTGTTGTTCAAAGATATCGAACAGACTACGCTTCCAGTTTCTCATACTCTAGTCCCTACACCTTCTCCAACTCCTACTAACACTCCTCCAAGACTAAGAGCTACAAGACATAAAACTCCCATGGCTAGAGTAAAGCAAGTGGCCCGGAGAAAGAGGAAAGACCCCCATATTGGTCAACATGTGGCCAATGCAGAAACATCTTCAGAAAACCCCTGATCATCTGTTGAAGAAATCTTTGAGCTGATCCTTTCCAAAGCTATTTATAAAGTTGGCATTCAACAGGATCAAATTCCTTGATAAATAGCCCCACCGAGGGTTCTTTCGAGCAGGATGGTGGCAAAATATCTAAAGAAATATGGACTCCAAGGCATAAACTTATACAAGACTTCTCCTAACTAGAGGGCCAATATTCCCGGAGGAGCTTACAATGTCTGGCCGAGGTATAACATAGAGGCAGGAGAAACCCTTCCTCTCCACGATTATTTTAGAGGGGTAGATAATTACTTCAACATAGCATCCTTCTAGACCACTCTGAATGGGTAGAGTGTTATCGGCACTTTATATCCTATATCATCTTAGGAGATGGCTCATTCCTACTCCACATGAGATCAACTACTTGTTTGATATCATTTCGAATCCAAACCACAAAACCATTGAATTATTTTACTTCTTTCATCAAGAAAGCTCCCACTCCTTCTTGATAGATACTACATACAAATCCAACGTGGGAAAATACTACCAACAATATTTCCTAATGATCGACCTGGTAGCATACAACTTGTCCTTCACCTAGTGAGGTAATTTTCTTTTATCCTAATTTTCTGTACAACTGATTGCATCTTTCTTTGTTACATATGTTCCTCGATACTTTTCTATAATCTAGGCCCATGGTTTCTACCAGAACCAACACAAACCATGATCAATAGGGCTGCCATCCTAGCCCACCTTACCCACAAAGATAAAAGTGTAAGGCAACTGGTGACTTTAAACAACCTTACAATCTATTGTTGCTCCATGATTTGCTAACCATTCCATGCCTAAAATTACATCATAGTCCTTAAGGTCTAACTCTATCAAATCTACTGGTAACTCTCTTCCTTTGATTCTAACTATAACACTGCGCACCCTTATACTAGATAACATTCTCCCCCCCCCCCCCCCCCCCCCCCCGAGGGTAGTTCTGTAACAAACTTATCTTGAAAAAGTGTGTATGGTTTATCTAAGCTACCAATCATATTCATACAGATAAAGGAATTTGTATCTCCTGATTCGAATAAAACATTGAATGGTTTTCCAGAGATCTTACATGATACCACTGTATTACTAGTTTCTGCCTCACCCTTTGTAAGAGTGAAAACCCTGGCTGGTACTAGCTTATCATCTTTCTTCTGGTCTCTCAACTTTGGATAGTCCTTTTTAATGTGACCTTCTTGTCCATAGTTGAAGCAACCTTTAGTCTTGTATCAACATTCCCCTAAATTCTTTATCTTGCACATAGGGCACTGAGGATACTCTATGTAAGGCTTTTTATTTCTGTTTCCTTATGACGTAGTCTTACCCTTCTTATAGGCCTTTTGGTTTTGAGCATCGTCATGTTTTCGTTTGTGGTCGTTCTGTTCATTATTATTCTTTTTGGCCTCCTTTCAGGCTGCTCTCTCCTCTGCCTGCTCAACTTCCAAAGTTATCTCCAATGTTTCTGCATAAGTTGTTATCCCCTAAATTAGCTTCACATCCCGGGCTATCATTGGTTTCAAGCCCTTTACGAATCTCTGAATTCTTAACATCTCGGTGGGTACCATGTCTGCTACAAACTTAGCCAGTCTATTCGATTTCTTGGCGTAATTTGTTACAGTCAAATTCCCTTGAGTAAGCACGATGAATTCGTTCACCCTTAGAATCGCAGGACTGTAATACTTCTTGTTGAATACTTGGACGAACCCGTCCCATGTCAAGATGTTTACATATCGGGTTTGCTTTACTATATCCCATCAGATGTGGGCTTCTTTCTTTAGTGGACTTGAGGCACATGATATGCAGTCCTCATTTCCTAATCGCATGTGTTCCAAGATAGAGTCCACCGATCGGAGCCATTCTTTCACTGTTATTGGATCTGATCTGTCGTCAAATTTTGGCAGTAGTTGTCTTCTGAAGCGTTCATATACCTGAGTTCTGTAGGGAGGGACGACTTCTCCTCTACCTCACCTCACCCTTGTGTTGGGAAAACTTATACAGGATCTTTATTTATTTTCATGTATATCTAATATTAAACATATTGATACGAGATAGCCTAAAACATGTTTCTAAAATTGAATTCAAAGAGAAACAATTAATAGAATACTTACAGTATACGCAGCGGCATTAAAGAGTTCTTCCTTCAGTTTCTCTAACTTTTGTATCCTCTCTGTCGCAGAGTATTATCAAGAAACTGAACCAATCTTCTATTTTCTTCACAGTCTTCCAATGTATCCTTAGAATCACCTAGACTAGTGTGGGCAATTCTCAACACATGAGAGAGATATAGAGAGAAGAAGAGAAAATAACAAAGAAGCTTAGAAAAGGACTTGTGTTTAGAGAGAATCTAAAACTATCAGAAAATCTGACTTGTGACTTATCAAACTTATGTTTTGACTTCTCTCTAAGCACTCCTTTTATAGACTCAATTAGGCCATTTAATTTAATTAAAAAATAAATAAAATAATAGACATTTTAAAGCCCTAGGTCGAAATTATCATCGGCTTTAGGCCCGTGAAATTTCCCATTTGATTATAAGCCCATTAGACTTAAAAACAAGGCATGTATTATTTTCTATTGATTTAATTAATTAAATAATTATTTAAATCCTTTATCAAATTAATTATTTATAATTTTAACCTTGATTTAAACTTATTTATTAATTTAGATACCAATTTATCTTAATTAATAAATCTGCCCTAATTTCTATTTTCTTCTCTAAATTATATAACTCTGTGAAACTATCCAAAATTGACCTGGTCAACTTTGATAATTCTAATTGATGATTAAATCAATTAATTGAGACTATCTAGATGATTTTATCCAAGGTACAATGGGGACTATGGGCCTATGAAATCAAGCTCCAATAAGTTATCATAAATCTAACAAATAAATTTACTAACTTATTAATTCCTCATGACTCCACTATAGACTCGGAATTGCACTCTAGAATTCATAGAATGCTCTATAACAAATATAGATACGTTATAAATTATCCATTGTTACAATCATAATTGTCACTCAATCCTCTATAGACGGTCTACAATGAGATGTGACTAAAATACCATTTTACCCCTCATTGTATTTTATCCTTAAAACACTTAGTTCCTTGTAAATGATATTTCAGTAAACTAATTTTATTACTGAAATGAGATCTCTATCATTTAACACCTTGAACCAAACTAAAAGGAAACCATCATTTCACTTCTTCATCAGAAGATATAGATGTTCATATCTATAATTAACACTCCCACTCAATTATACTACCGAGTTCCCAAGATGTAAGTATAGGCTAGTCCGTAGGGTAAGCTGGTAACGAACACGTCAAAGAACTCAAATAATACAATCAGTTAGAATACTAACCACTCAGAATTGAGATTGAATTGACCTATGGTCAACTATATGATATGACTAGAATAGATAATAACGGTATGTTTACTTATCTTATAGCCTGTCAATATCAGTCCTGTCCGATGTAACAAATACATCTGATCTTATCTACTTTGCTAATGTTCTGGAAAGAACATAACACTGTGATGTGTAAGTAGATCATATCGTAGATTAGCAAGTCAGTGTAAATCCTGTGCACTGACTAATCTTAGGACTAACTTATTTTGAACTTATAATCATATATATATTCCACTGTGATTATGTCACTATAAATACGATTAGCTATATGCTCGGGATTCAATAGAAGTTTATATTAAACAAATAATCATGAAAATAAAACATGTGAGCAAAGTGATTGACCAAGTCAAAAAATGATTTATATTCTTTTATTGATAATAAAATGAGATTACAAAGAATTTAGGTTTTAATTAGGGCATAAAACCCCAACAAACTCCCACTTGCCCTAATTGAAAATAATGCCTTAATTATACTAATCCCATTTCCTTGATATGCTTATCAAATGTAGCTTCTAGTAGTGTCTTTGTAAATGGATCTGCAAGAATGTCTTCGGTTGCAATCTTCATAACCTTTACATCTCCTATGGCCACATATTCTCGAATAATGTGATACCTCCTTTCTATATGCGTACTCCTATTGTGACTTCGAGGTTCTTTCGAGTTGGATATCGCTCCTATATTGTCACAAAACAACACAAGTAGTTTATCCATTTCTGGAATAACACCAACATTCGAATAGAACTTTTTTAGCCAGACTATTTCCTTAGCTGCTTCTAACACAGCTATGTACTCAGCCTCCATGGTGGTATCTGAGAATTCCGACTGTTTTACGCTTCTCCATATCATAGCTCCACCCCCAAGAGTAAAATCCATTCCAGAAGTAGACTTTCTGTCATCGACATCAGTCTGAAAATCTAAATCGGTGTAGCCAATAGGGTTTAGAATATCACCCTTGTAGACTAACATATAATCCCTAGTCCGCCTTAAATACTTCAGGATATTCTTGTAGATCCACTTGCACCCAATGGCCCTAAAGTCATTAGGTGCTTCCACAAGATCCCAGACGGAATTTGAGTACATGGACTCCATTTCCTATTTCATGGCTTCAAGCCATAGTTCCTTTTCAGGGCTAGCCATAGCCTGTTTGAAAGACAATGGATCATCATCACTAGTGTCACCAACAATCATATTGGTTTCACCATCCAAACCATAGCGAACTGGGTTCCTAGAAACACCCCCACTACGACGAGGCTCTGTGACTATTTGCTCAGGAACAATGGTACTTTCTTCATTTAAATCGACTTGCGTCGGTTGGACATGAAGAGTGGGAATTTCATTATCAACTCGCGTTGACGACGATGGAACATTGGTTGAAGTCAATTCTTTAACCATCTCCTCTAAAACTACTTTGCTGCGAGGATTAAAGTTCTAGACATAGTCATTTTCCAGAAAAGTAGCATTTGTAGAAGTAAACACTTTCTTTTCTGAATGACTATAGAAAAGTCCACCCCGAGTACCTTTAGAATAGCCAACAAACATGCAAACTTCAGTTCACAGTTCTAGCTTTCCCTCCTTTTTCCTCAGGACATGGGCGGGACAACCCCAGATTCTATAATGGCGTAAACTAGGTTCACGACCATTCCAGCGTTATAAAGGTGTTTTGGGGATTGATTTAGATGGCACAACATTGAGAATGTCATTCGCGGTTTCAATTGCATGTCCACAGAACAAAGTTGGTAGAGTTGAGTAACTAAGCATGCATCTAACCATTTCCAATAAAGTTCTGTTCCGACGTTCCGCTACATCATTTTGTTGCGGAGTACCTGGGGCAGTAAGTTGTGATAAAATCCCAAGTTCAGTTAAATGATCTTGGAACTGCTTATCCAAATATTCTCCACCCCTATCAGATCGCAAGATCTTTAACGTTTTACCTAATTGGTTCAGAGCCACTGCTAGGAATTCCTGAAACTTTGAAAATGTTTCTGATTTCCTATGCATTAGGTAAAGACATGAGTATCTAGAGTAATCGTCATTGAAAGTGACGAAATACTCAAAACCACCCCTGGCTTGTACATTTAAAGGTCCACAAACATCTGAATGCACAAGACCAAGTGGTTCTTTGGCCCTATCACCCTTTGCAGAGAATGGACACTTGGTCAGTTTGCCTTCTAGACAAGATTCATAGACAGGTAATTCACCTAAGGTGAGTTCCCTCAAAGGTCCGTCCTTTGTAAGTCTTTGAATCCTATCATAGTCAATGTGACCTAGTCTCAAGTGTCATAAATACGTCATATTATCGTTTTTGGTCTTTTGACGTTTATTGGCCCTAGGTTTAGCTACTTTGAATAAATCATTATTAAGTGCGAGGGGTTCGTTAGGTCGCAGAATATAAAGCCTGTTTTCCAAACATGCAATACACAATTATGATCCATTGAAAGAAATAGATACATTTAAACTTGTGAAAGTCATAACAAATCGTTCTAATTGCAACATGGAAACTGAAATTAAATTTCTACTAAAATCTAGAATAAAAAATACATCATTTAAAATTAAAAATTTATTTCCGAACTTTAGACGAGCTCTTCCTCTAGCTTGGACCTTAACGAACGCTCCGTTCCCAACTCTAAGCTTTAAGCCGCCTTTGTCCACTTCCTCCCACGATTCAAGATGCTATAAAGAATTACAAACATGGTCAGTAGATCCAGAATCAATAATCCAAACGGATTTATCATTCTCTAAAACACATGTTTCCAAGATAAATGAACTATAATCATTACCTTTGTTTTTAGCTACTAGAAACTTGGGGCAATCTCGTTTCCAATGCCCCTTCTCTTTGTAGTGAAAACACTTATCTTTACTTTTCTTGTTCTTCCCCTTAGGCGTCTGTGCATATGGTTGTGCACTAATCTTTACAGCCTTTGCAGGCTTGAGGTTGTTGTTTTGTCCACCTTTCCTCTTGTTTCCAACTTTCGAAGATGAAGCTGGGTTAGCTTCAGCCTTAGCTAGATCAGCAGCAACATTAGTAGTCTTATTTTTTCCTCCTTTACTAGATCCACCCATGATAGACTCGAAAATCTGAAGCTCGTTCATGAGCTGCGTCATACCATAGTTGAGTTGATCATGAACGTGCGGACACGGTGCCATTCGAGCATTCACGGTGTCAGCACATATGTGCGGAGATGGTGCTATCCAAGAATTTATGGTGCAATCACGAGCATTGACGGTGCCATCACGAACATGCGGACACGATGCTCGTTCTGGGGATTCCTCAATCATGACGAATTCAGAGTTGTCACCAATAAACTCTATGTTGATATTCTGCTTCCAATTAAGGAAGTTTTCTCTAGTGAGTTTCTCCATCGAAAGTTGAGAAAAGATGGGAGTTGACACATACACTACTTAACTTAAAACTACAAATTACCAATAAAATAGAAATCAATCACATTTGCTCAATAAAACTTCTGCTCACACATATTTCAAGAAATAGCACAACATATACCAAAAATATGTAAGATATGAGAAAAAAATACCAAAAACAATCATATCTCTATTTCTTTAGGTTTTTAACTAATCTATGATATCCTTTGTCCCGGTTGGCGAGAGTAAAAAATACCACTAGTTAAATAGAGTTGTAAACTCATTTAATAATGGACACCACTATTAACAACTCACTATTCGATCAAAATAAGAAAACAAAATCTCTTATTTTATGAGCTAGACCCACGGTTTCAATAATCATAGATTTAGTCCTTATAGTCACCGTAGGGGTGAGTCTAGTAGAATTTGACCTATAATTATCTATCTTTCGAAATCTAACCTTGTCAAAATAACTAATGAACACCTTCCGTAGGGGGACGAATCAAAGCGCCTCGAGGCCCCATTAAGTTATTGACTGTTGACGTCGTTTTTCGTCAACTTAAATTGTAGAGCAATTAAACAATAAAACAATGAAGCAAATGAATAAAGAGGAAAAACAAGAGGATTTTTACGTGGTTCAGCAGTTAACTCTGCCTAGTCCACGAATCTATATTATTAAGACTTGGGAGTTTTATGGAAACTTTTCAGAGAAGAGTTGCCCAGAGTTTTCTCTCAAGAGATCAAAAATTGGTCTTTTACAAATGGTGATTCCTTCTCTATTTATAGAGAAGGTATGCAGAATTTATTCCCACATATTTCATGAAGATATTCTGTAAATCAATTGAAATAATGATATTTAATGCATTATCTCCTACATACACGGAAACGTCCCATGAAGATCGGGAATAGATAACATATTAAATGATATCCCTTAAATATTGGGATTGTACAACAATAAACACATTCATACGTAATGGGTTATCCCATATGATTCATCAAATCTTCTAAATCAGCAATTGGCTTTGAGTCTGTCAAGACTATGAGTCAATCACGAGCTTGCCACCCAACTTCGCGCTATGTTCAGAATAAATAGGTGCTAACGAGGCTGTCACATCTGAGCTTACACTTCCCAAGCTCGAGCTATCTCGCCTGAAGGCAATCGGCGAAAAATATATTCAAGTATCATGCCATTGCGAGCCCAGAGAATACTCAAGGCTACACATCCTCGAGGTTGTTGTTTACTTTACTGAGGTTCAACAGTTGGACCATATGATAACCGCATGTATTTCGAGCTCACACCTGATGAGCCCAGTTTTCGGGGTCATAACTTCTTACCTCGAAATCTGGGTGTAACATTTTGCCCCCTCAAAAGTATCAGTTTGAATCCTGTGAGAAGGAAACTTTTGATCCCTTCTAGGAAACTGTATCATTAGTTGTACTCGAGTGTAGACACGCGTCAGTCAGGTATTGGATGGTCTGAGTACTTGAGTGCCTTTTACACCACACGCAAGTCCAACTGCCTGCTAACTTTATGGCGCCACTCTTTCATTTGCTCCTGGCCATTTGATCAGGCATCGAAATTGACCAATGGTCCAGATTATTTCGTCGTTTGGCATCCTTTGGGGCCTATAAATATGCCATATTCTTCCTCATTTCTCCTTTATTTTTTCGAGTTTTTAGAAAAGAGAGAAGAACTAAGAAAACCAGAACTCAAAAACTTCAGTCCTTGCATGTTCTCCAAGCTGAGGAAGCAAAATACTGCTGGTCTGTTCGACTCTATGAAATCATTTTTGCAACCTCTCCTTCGGTCATCCATTTCTTTGTATCCACCGTCTACATTGTGTAAGTATCTGTTCTTGACCCCGTATATCCGTGTATATACTTTGTGTTTTTCCATGCATGTTTTACATTGTTGCCTTTTTATGCACATTTACTAGTTTTGTACTAGGATGCTTTAATCAATACCGTGTAGTTTTTTAGGCTCATCTGGTGTTACGACTTTCTAAAACCATATTTTGCATAAATGATGCAATTATGGATTTTACTGGGTTATCTTGATTTCGAGTATCGTATCGTGACCAAGAAACTGGGTATAGGATCAGGGTTTTCAAATTGCACGTTTCCCAAAAATATCACTTTTTGAGTAGCCGCTAAATTTTCTCCCTAAAAATCTGGGATTCTTAAAAATAAATCCACCTTTCCCCCTTTACGTGGAATACACGCTTCGAGCCTAGTCTCACTCTTTTGACCGAGCTCATCCCATAGTCTTGACCATTCGAGCTTAGACCGTCTTGATTTTCATTCTTAATCTCTTGTTCATTTGGCCCTCACCATTTTGCTCTCTTGCTAGATGCCATAGAAGTTTGTAGAGTCCAAGAACTTTACTTAGCTAAGATAGATAGTAGTATGATAGTATTTATAGCATTATCTTTGTTACTATGGATTTTTGGTTTAGACCGGGAATTATTTGGACACTCATAGTAGTACTTATAGATTTTCTAAGTTTAACCTATAGTTTAAGAATATTAAGTATAACCTAAGGTTTGATTAATGTGTCTGATATTAAGGATTATATTATTATATTATAAGGTTTAGACATCAACCAATAGGATTTTAAGCACATGTCTTGAATGGTAATTAAGGATTAAGTATTTTTGAGGATTAAATTAAATAAGGGTAAAAGTTTGAATGTATAGGGTCAGTCAGCAGCTTTGAGCACGTTGAGGGCTTAGTCAAGGCTGTTTAGTCCATTCAAACTTAGCTAAAAATGTGTAAACTCGTGTTTAAATATTCTGCGTGTGCCGATATATCGCAGCTATAGGGGGCGATATGTCGCAGCACGTAGATACGGAAAACACGAATCGATGCACGGTCGCCTCGGGAACAAAGGTCCAGGCGATATATCGCCTATAGGGGGCGATATATCGCCTCCACCAGCATGTTTTCAAATTCGTTTGAATTCTTTTCCCTTCAGCCATTCAAACTCCTTCAACAGTCCAGCATCTTCTGAACGAGTCTTCAGCCTCTGCTGAACGATTATTCAAATGATTTTCACCTAAAAAGCCATTATTTTTATTCAAGTAAAATCAAGATATTTTCATTCCCAAACTCTATAAATAGGACCTAGTACCCAGCCATTATTCACCATTTGCTCTAAGTTCAGAAGCTGCTAGTGTTAAGTGAGTGTGAGAGTGTAAACACTTGGTTTGGGGAAAAACTATAAGCTTAAACATCATAAGCTTATCAAACACTTTGGGAAGTGAGTTCTATAGTATTTCGGTGGAGGTTAGATTGATCTTGCAATCTTTGAGGTAAACCCAAAACTATAGTTCCTTTCTGTATTTTATGTTATTTCCTTTCTCAAAACCTTCTACTCAGTCCCCTAACCTTATTCTTATTTTGGTTAGGGAATCCAAGCTCTTAAGCATATAAGTCGGTAAGTATGTTTTTTTTATGGTTTAGTCTTTCCATCTCTTTCATTTCATCTCCTTTCTTAGACTCACTCTTTCTTATGGTTTTAGGAGTGTTCCAAAAGTCCCAACTCAGTCCATAATCCCGGTAACTTTGGTAAGGAAAATAGGCTAGAATCTATATGTTATGTGCTTATGTTATCTATATGTTTTATGTTATTAAAAGTGTTATGATATGTATATGTGTATGTTTGTAGGCTTGGGCATATGACCCATATGACTAACAAGACCCCAAATGGGTTATGGGCATATGACCTACTTAGCTAGTAGGACCCCACTAATCCCATGGGCATATGCTTGTTTAGTCTATGGGACCCCAAGTAATAATGGCTATTATAATAAGTGTATGTTATATGTATTATGTTAAGTCTTTATGTTTTCTTATGAAATTGTGTATATGACTATGTGTTAGGTTTTTCCTTGCTGGGCATTAGGCTCACTCCTTTCTGTTTATGTGCAGGAAAATAAGCTTAGAGGCGGTAAGATTCGTGATGCTTGGGAGGATGTGTATCGATGATGAATGGAGTCAAGGGGCCGAGCGTTATCGATTCGAGGATGTAGTCTCCTTTTATGTTTTTTATGGTTTTACATGTATTTTCCGCATTATTATGTAATGTCTTTTATTTTAAATCTTATTTTGTTTTAAAGACAATGGGATCCCAAAATCCTTCTTAGTATTCTGTTTCTTTGTAAATAACTCTTATTTTCAAGTTACTCAATAAATTATGGTATTTTCGTAAAATGTAAGTTTTTATGTATAGTTTCGATAATGGTCCAATTAGTCTAGATTAGTGGGTCATTACAGTTGGTATCAGAGCAAACGGTTCCTTCGCATGAAGTTCTCCTCGATACACATGCTCAAAGCTCCGAATCGGACCGCCAAGTAAGTGTTTAAGTTACAAGTTACAAGTTACTTTGTCTATGTGTATAGCTAACAACTTTAGTGTTTATGTTTCAGTTAAAAATGAATGGAGCTTTAACCTACCAAGATATCCGAGCCATTAAGGCCTTAAAAAGAATAAGGGAGCCAAGAAACACCGTAGGAGCCCTAGAAAGGATTACTAGAAGGTTGCTTTTGTTTCACCAAGCAATAGGTGGCCTTCAAGAGGCTAAACAAATAATGCTAAGATCAACGGAACAATATGTATTAGTGATTAGGTTGTTTAAAGATTTCAATCCTGTAATAGCAGCCTTAGAAGAAATATGGGAAGAAATGGATGATGAGGATGAATCACCATTAGCAATGAGATACTATTTCCTCTTAGTTAGGTTCACCGCAAAATTTGAATTTCAATTCACCAAGGAGCAAAAGAATAGGATTCTCACAAACCTTCCTAGAGGGCATTTTGATGCTCATGATAATGATGACTATGAGGCTATAGATGATGATATGTTAGATGACGGATCGGATGTAGAAGATCCCGATTTTTAGATTAGTAGTTTTTATTTGTTTTATTTTTATGTTATGATTGTAATAAGTGAATTTTTTTTCCAAATGAATAAACATGCTATTTGAATACCATGTGTGAGTTTGAAATTTTTTTTTTTCAATCATAATAAATACTAAATAAAATGAATAATGACTGAGTTCGGTGAGGGTGGATACGAATCAATGAACCTGGTTTCCTTGTTGAGAGTTAGGGGGCCTTAGTAGTGGGAACGATTTTACTGATCCCAGCCCTCCCTCAATATGGTTAACTTTGGAACAAAGATAAGTTTCGAGCCTGAGAATTAAGTCATATAGGATGAGTAGAAACACACTTAGAAAATAAAGATGACTTGTTTTTCTAAGTATAGAAACCCACTCTAATAATAAATAAAGACCTATATAATTTTTCATAAGAAGTCATAATAAATAGGTCCGAGATATGTTTGTTTTAGAATAAGTTTTTGCCTTAGAGCCTATTAGGGTAAGTTCTAACAAGTTCTCGACTGTTAGAACTTTTGGTGATGATGTCGCTCCGAAGATCAGCACGCACCAACGGAAACGCCTCCAACGTTGTTCCAACGACCAATGATGCCCTCCAGTTCGCAGAAGAGGAGTGCGTGCTACTACTCGCCGCAACGCACCGGCACAGCCAGCTGACAACACTGCAGAGATTGCCAGACTACGACAGCAAGTCGAGGAACTTCTGCAGCAACAACGCCAACAGGCTCAATCTCAGCCTCAGCCTCCGCCACAGCCGCAGCCACAGCCAATGGCCCCAGCACCCCAACAAGTTGGTCCGTATGGGGGATGGCCTATGACGAACTACGCTCCTTATCCTGTTCAGCACATGGAGCCAGTGTACGAGAGGTTCCGCAAGCAGCACGCTCCGAACTTCGAAGGGACTACGGACCCCTTTGAAGCAGAAGAATGGCTAAGGAATGTGGAGCCGATCCTAGCCCACATGAACCTTAGTAATGCAGACCGCATATCCTGCGTCTCATCTTTGCTCAAGAAAGATGCCAGGATATGGTGGGACTTGGTCCAGCAATCCCACGATGCTGCCACCATGACGTGGACCCGATTTGTGGAGCTCTTCCACAAGAAGTACTACAATTCAGCAGTGCTTGCTACGAGAGTTGAGGAGTTCACCAATCTAAAGCAAGGGAATTTAACAGTGGCGGAATATGCTCGTCAGTTCGATCGCTTAGCGAAGTTCGCAGTAGAGTTGGTTCCAACCGACTATCTAAGGGTGAACAAGTTTGTTAGAGGACTTCGCCCGAAGATCGAGATGGGGGTTAAACTAGCAAACCCGGGAAACACTTCATATGCCGACGTTCTTGAGACGGCAATTGAAGTAGAAAGGTTGCAAGCCAACGTGAGCAAAGAAGAAGCCAGCAAGCCGGAACCTAGGCAGCAGAGCCAACCTCAGGCCAGTCGGAACAACAATCAGTCCAGCAACAGTCAGTCCAACAACAACGGTAACGGACAGAAGAGAAGGCATCCTGACAACAAGCAAGCCGACAACAATAAAAGGGCACGACCAAGTAATGGGGGAAATAGGTCGGGCTACGTGGAATACCCGCCATGTGCCAAATGTCAGAAGAAGCACCCCGGAGAATGCCGTGCCAACACCAAGGAGTGTTTCAACTGTGGTCAAGAAGGGCATCGTAAAAGAGACTGTCCTCAGCAAAAGCCGGAAGGAAAGAAGGACGAAAAGATGGTTCCTGCTCGGGTTTTTGCCTTAACCCAAGGAGAGGCGGATGCTAGCAACAAGGTGGTCACAGGTCAGGTTTCCATCCTCAATAAATTATGTCATGTATTATTTGATTCGGGAGCCACCCATTCGTATATTTCATTAGGAATGATAGATAAACTAGACAAACCTAGTGAAAGATTTAGAACTAGGTTTGCAACCGAGTTGCCTTCGGGCAAAGTAGTTCTATCATCACGAATTGTACGAGGCGTACCAATCAAGATTGAGGACAAGGAACTAGAAGGAGACCTGATAGAGCTGGTGATCAAAGACTTCGACGTCATACTAGGCATGGATTGGCTAGCACGGCATGGCGCAACGATCGACTGCAGACGCAAGAAGGTGACATTCGATACTCCTGACGGCCAGAAACTGTGCTTCATGGGACAAGCTTCAGGACTACGCACACCGTTAGTATCATCTCTCAAAGCTCAGAGAATGATGGAGAAAGGATGTCAAGCATTCTTAGCCAACATCACGAATGTGGAGAAGGAGACATCACTCAAAGTTGGAGATGTTCGAGTCATACAAGAATTTCCAGAAGTTTTCCCCGATGACTTGCCAGGATTGCCGCCAACTAGAGAAATAGACTTCACGATAGAATTAGTACCGGGCACCGAGCCTATCTCTAAGGCACCATACCGGATGGCACCTACGGAACTCAAGGAGTTAAAGACGCAGCTACAAGAACTCCTAGACTTGGGTTTCATTAGGCCAAGCCATTCACCATGGGGAGCTCCGGTACTATTCGTGAAAAAGAAGGACGGAAGTATGCGCATGTGCATAGACTACCGTGAGCTGAATAAAGTAACGATTAAGAACAAATACCCGCTACCTCGGATTGATGATTTGTTTGATCAACTCCGAGGCGCGACTGTATTTTCTAAGATCGATTTACGGTCCAGGTATCATCAACTCAAGGTAAAAGGAGAAGATATTCCTAAGACAGCCTTTAGGACTCGTTATGGACATTACGAGTTCTTGATTATGTCTTTTGGTCTTACTAACGCACCAGCCGCGTTTATGGACTTAATGAATAAGGTCTTCAAGGATTACTCAGATAAATTCGTCGTTGTATTCATCGACGATATCTTAGTATACTCCAAGGATGAAGTAGGGCACGAGGAACATTTGAGGATGAATTCGACGCGATTGAAGGAGCATAAACTTTACGCCAAGTTCAAGAAATGTGAATTTTGGCTTTCGCAAGTGGCGTTCCTCGGGCACATCATATCGAAAGACGGAGTTGCAGTAAATCCATCAAAGGTAGAGGCCGTGAAGGATTGGCCCAGACCAAAGAACGCATCTGAAGTAAAAAGCTTCTTTGGGCTAGCAGGTTATTATAGGAAGTTTGTAGAGGGCTTTTCTAAGATAGCCACTCCACTCACCAACCTGACCCGGAAGCAACAAAAGTTTAACTGGAACAATAAGTGTGAAGAAAGCTTCCAATTGCTTAAGGATAAGCTTTGTTCAACACCAGTACTTAGTGTACCAACACCTGATGATAAGTTCGTTGTCTAATGCGATGCATCAAAGCTAGGATTGGGATGCGTGTTGATGCAAAAACGACAAGGTGATAGCTTACGCCTCACGTCAGTTGAAGGAGTATGAACAACGCTATCCAACTCACGATATGGAGTTGGCAGCGGTGGTCGTTGCAAATCTGGCGCCATTATCTTTACGGAGAACGGTGCAAGATTTATAAGGACCACAAGAGTTTAAAATACTTCTTTACGCAGAAGGAGCTCAACATGAGGCAGCGCAGGTGGATAGAATTAGTCAAGGATTACGACTGCGAAATCCTATACCATCCAGGGAAGGCGAACGTAGTTGCCGATGCGCTTAGTAGGAAAAGCTATGGGAACTTAGCAGTCTTATCCGGAATAGAAAAGCCGCTACAGCAGGAGCTTATCAGTGCCGGAATAGAAGTGGTTGTAGGCAAGCTGGCTAACCTGTCTATCCAATCAAATCTGCTAGAGGACATATGGATTGGTCAGAGGCATGAGGACACACTAGCAGCACACACGGATGCAGTCAGAGAAGGCAAGACTATAGATTTCTCAATATTCAGTCAAGGATTATTGAGATATAAGGATCGGGTATGCGTGCCAGACGATCAAAGTATTAAGAAGATGATCCTAGAAGAAGCGCACAATACCCCGTACTCAGTTCATCCAGGGTCTACCAAGATGACATCAAGGCAGTCTATTGGTGGCTAGGGATGAAGAAGGAGATAGCAGAGTATGTATCTAAGTGTCTTGTATGCCAGCAAGTGAAGGCGGAGCATCAGCGGCCTGTAGGATTATTGCAACCGCTTAGCATACTGGAATGGAAGAGGGACGATATAGCCATGGACTTCGTGACGGGTCTGCCAAAGACGAATAAGCAGCATGATTCCGCTTGGATAATCATAGATAGACTGACCAAGTCGGCTCATTTCCTGCCTGTTAAGACTTCATATACGGCAGACCAATATGCAGACATCTACATCCAAGAGATTGTACGATTGCATGGAATCCCCAAGACGATAGTGTCAGATAGAGGATCAGTATTTACGTCAAGATTTTGGAGAAACTTACAGATAGATATGGGTACTAAGTTAAGTCTTAGTACAGCTTTCCATCCTCAGACAGATGGGCAGTCAGAGCGTACAATTCAGATTTTAGAGGATATGCTACGCGCATGTGTACTTGACTTCGGAGGATCGTGGAACAAGTACTTACCGCTGATCGAGTTCTCGTACAACAATAGCTACCAGTCGACGATCGAGATGGCACCTTATGAGTTGCTATATGGAAGAAGGTGCCGATCACCGTTGCACTGGGACGAGGTAGGAGAAAGGCAGCTTCTAGGGCCCGAAGCTGTTAGGCAAGCTCAAGAAGCAGTAACGCTTATTAGACAGCGTATGCTTGCTGCTCAAAGCCGTCAGAAAAGCTATGCGGATACCAAGCGACGCGATGTGGAGTTCCAAGTTGGAGATCAAGTCTTCTTGAAGATATCTCCTATGAAACGTGTCAAGCGGTTCGGAAAGAAGGGCAAGCTTAGTCCCCGATTCATAGGTCCTTTTAGATATTGGACAAGGTGGGAACAGTTGCGTATATACTAGCCCTACCGCCAGCACTAGCCGATAGTCACAACGTCTTCCACATCTCGATGCTACGCAAATATGTGTCAGATCCATCTCACGTCCTCAAATACGATACCATAGCGCTCCAGAAAGACTTAAGTTACGAGGAACGACCGGTTAGCATCCTAGATAGAGGGATGAAGTAGTTACGGTCTAAGAGCCTTCCTATAGTCAAAGTCCTATGGAGCAATTGTTCTGAACGCGAGGCAACGTGGGAGTTGGAGGAAGACATGCAAGGCCGGTATCCGGAGTTATGTGATAAGTAAATTTCGAGGACGAAATTCTTTTTAGTAGGGGAGAATTGTAGAGTCCAAGAACTTTACTTAGCTAAGATAGATAGTAGTATGATAGTATTTATAGCATTATCTTTGTTACTATGGATTTTTGGTTTAGACCGGGAATTATTTGGACACTCATAGTAGTACTTATAGATTTTCTAAGTTTAACCTATAGTTTAAGAATATTAAGTATAACCTAAGGTTTGATTAATGTGTCTGATATTAAGGATTATATTATTATATTATAAGGTTTAGACATCAACCAATAGGATTTTAAGCACATGTCTTGAATGGTAATTAAGGATTAAGTATTTTTGAGGATTAAATTAAATAAGGGTAAAAGTTTGAATGTATAGGGTCAGTCAGCAGCTTTGAGCACGTTGAGGGCTTAGTCAAGGCTGTTTAGTCCATTCAAACTTAGCTAAAAATGTGTAAACTCGTGTTTAAATATTCTGCGTGTGCCGATATATCGCAGCTATAGGGGGCGATATGTCGCAGCACGTAGATACGGAAAACACGAATCGATGCACGGTCGCCTCGGGAACAAAGGTCCAGGCGATATATCGCCTATAGGGGGCGATATATCGCCTCCACCAGCATGTTTTCAAATTCGTTTGAATTCTTTTCCCTTCAGCCATTCAAACTCCTTCAACAGTCCAGCATCTTCTGAACGAGTCTTCAGCCTCTGCTGAATGATTATTCAAATGATTTTCACCTAAAAAGCCATTATTTTTATTCAAGTAAAATCAAGATATTTTCATTCCCAAACTCTATAAATAGGACCTAGTACCCAGCCATTATTCACCATTTGCTCTAAGTTCAGAAGCTGCTAGTGTTAAGTGAGTGTGAGAGTGTAAACACTTGGTTTGGGGAAAAACTATAAGCTTAAACATCATAAGCTTATCAAACACTTTGGGAAGTGAGTTCTATAGTATTTCGGTGGAGGTTAGATTGATCTTGCAATCTTTGAGGTAAACCCAAAACTATAGTTCCTTTCTGTATTTTATGTTATTTCCTTTCTCAAAACCTTCTACTCAGTCCCCTAACCTTATTCTTATTTTGGTTAGGGAATCCAAGCTCTTAAGCATATAAGTCGGTAAGTATGTTTTTTTTATGGTTTAGTCTTTCCATCTCTTTCATTTCATCTCCTTTCTTAGACTCACTCTTTCTTATGGTTTTAGGAGTGTTCCAAAAGTCCCAACTCAGTCCATAATCCCGGTAACTTTGGTAAGGAAAATAGGCTAGAATCTATATGTTATGTGCTTATGTTATCTATATGTTTTATGTTATTAAAAGTGTTATGATATGTATATGTGTATGTTTGTAGGCTTGGGCATATGACCCATATGACTAACAAGACCCCAAATGGGTTATGGGCATATGACCTACTTAGCTAGTAGGACCCCACTAATCCCATGGGCATATGCTTGTTTAGTCTATGGGACCCCAAGTAATAATGGCCATTATAATAAGTGTATGTTATATGTATTATGTTAAGTCTTTATGTTTTCTTATGAAATTGTGTATATGACTATGTGTTAGGTTTTTCCTTGCTGGGCATTAGGCTCACTCCTTTCTGTTTATGTGCAGGAAAATAAGCTTAGAGGCGGTAAGATTCGTGATGCTTGGGAGGATGTGTATCGATGATGAATGGAGTCAAGGGGCCGAGCGTTATCGATTCGAGGATGTAGTCTCCTTTTATGTTTTTTATGGTTTTACATGTATTTTCCGCATTATTATGTAATGTCTTTTATTTTAAATCTTATTTTGTTTTAAAGACAATGGGATCCCAAAATCCTTCTTAGTATTCTGTTTCTTTGTAAATAACTCTTATTTTCAAGTTACTCAATAAATTATGGTATTTTCGTAAAATGTAAGTTTATATGTATAGTTTCGATAATGGTCCAATTAGTCTAGATTAGTGGGTCATTACAAAGTTAGAAAAGTGATGGGGGTCAAAAATTGCAATTCCTTACTCACCGACAACCCCGAGCCCAGAGTCACCTTTTACTCAGAATCAGCGCTTGATTCGGGAGCACGAACTAAGGCAAGAGCAAGAGGACACCCGAGCTCACTTCCGACGCCAAATTGACGAGGTTGAGGAGAAAAAGAGGAAAAAACTCAGGGTTGCGATCTATCCAGACCCGGACCCTGAGCCCAGACCAATCCCTCTCGACCCTACTCTTAAAGTGACAGTCCCATTCAAACCAGGCGAGCTCAAATTTTCACTGATGGAAGATCCATCAAATCCTCCATCTATGTCGTATCCAACCACTATTCCCACCTCGATGGGAGAATTTTTTGAGGCCGAGCATTATTGGAGCTCAATTTCTTCACTAGGGAAAATCTCTGACATCTTGGCTCTCCACGGAATTGGATTATCGGGCTCGCTGAGGTGTCGAGATCCTACCTCCCACGAGCGAAGCTGTCGCGCCCTGGGAGATGGTAATCCCGACAATAAGTTAAAATATGCGGCTTTGATCCATGAGCATATGAGGGCAGGGGCCTTATTGCCCTTGGAGTCCTTTTTCAAGGATTTTTTGGATTTTTTCGGGCTTGCTCCCTTCCAACTCAACACCAACTCATACAGGGTTTTGTCAGCCCTGAGGTCGCTTTACCATGAGCTAAAGTAGGAAGGACCTTCACCAAAAGAGATCTTGTATCTCTTTTGTTTGAAAAGCAACCCCTCCCGAGCTCGGAGAGGAGATGTCTTATATTACCTCTCGAGCTATCCCCGAGAGAAGAAGATCTTCGAAGACCTGCTGAACCATCCCCCTAACTTCAAACTCGCATTCTTCTGGACGGACGACCTTGCTCCCTCCAGATATTATTCATTCAGGCGTATTCGTAAGTATACGATCCTTTTTTTCTTTTCTTTTTGTGCTCGAATTTTCTGCTTAGGCTCGAACCACTCCTAATATGTTCACTTCTTTAGCCAATTATCATCGACCTATTCCCACCAATAAGATGAAGGAGCACAAGGAGACCTTGCTTCAACTCCCTTATGGTAGGCGCTCAATTTCCTATCTTCTTCATGAAGATAGGCTTCGAGCTTGCGGTCTCCTGGAGAAGGATCAATCCATAAACGACTGGTCCAACAAGAAGTACACCAGTTGGGAGTCTATGCCTCTCCCAACCAGTAGCCTTCCTCCGAGGTGAAGCTCTAAGGCACGATCCCCAGCTCACCGTCACAAGAGTCCGCGCGCGGGGAATGAGGCAAGTGACGAGGCTTCGAGCTCGAGTGACAGAGGTATGATCATCTTTAGCTCGGCCTTATGGTCTCCTTCGCTACTTAAGCATAAGCTTGACACCTTAATCTTGTGTGAAGATGATATGAGCCACTTTTATGTATGGTCCTGGGTAGATGAAAGGGTTCATAGGTTTGATAGTTGGCTAGGGAAGTACGATACTATGTATAGTCTAAATGAGGTTTGGGATGGAATAACTGTCCAATATGGGATGAATGATTATAGGGACCTTTCGAGGTTGACCTCCACATATAGGGAAGGGACTCACCCTGCCTCTTCCGAAGATGGGGGAGTTACGTGGTCCCTGAGGACGAGCTGGGGGGAGAGTTCCAGTTAGGTTCCTCATTACTTGTCCTTTTATTCCTTTATTGTCTGCATTATGCTAACTTTTTGTGTCTTGAAATTTCTTATAATGTGGTGTGATTATGCAGGTACTATGGACTCTGATCTCGACACCGTGCTCGCCAGTGGCGAGGGGGCTAAGAGGAGTAAGCGCCCAAGAGCCTCGCATAAGTCTGATCGGCCTGCCAAGGTCTCTAAGAGGACTGAGAAGACCCCTCCTCCCCCAGCTCCCATTGTCAAGAGCCCAGCCACGGATCCTGCCTCCCATGTCGAAGCTTCCACCACAGGTGTCCCCTCTGTGCCTCCTACCATCATGGTCCGCTCAACGCTCGGCCCACTTCCGAAGAATCCCATGGCCTCCAAAACATGCCTGTTGTCGATTTCTACTCACGTTGATGAGTATGTTGTCGACAATGTTGCCTGGACTCATGGAGCCACACTTGGTTCAAACGTTTTGTCTCCCCAGTGGTAGGTTTTGAACAATGCTCGGGGCTGCAACACTCTTTACAACAAGAGTGTCGAGCTCGCTGCTGTGGTAACCTCTCTCACCTTATTATTTGTTGTAATTGTGCTTAGTGTATGTTCTAACTTGATTTGTTTGTTTGTTAGTCTCATAATGCCTTTGCTCAGCTTAATTACAAGTTGAACAATGAGGTCCACTCGAGCATGTCCTATGCCCAGGAGTCGAAGGATCTTCAAATCAAGCTCGCTGACGAGTTGAAGGCCGCAAAAGTAGAGATGGAGGCTGAAGCTGAGCAGATGAAGGCCAGGATAGTGGAGCTTGAGAAGCTAAATGCCAAGCTCGAGGAGCTTGAGGAGGAGAAAAGGGTCACCTTCGAGATAATGGAGGGAGAAAAGGCTCGTTTTCTCGAAGAGTTCAATGAAAAGAAGGATTGGGCGGTTGACCTGGCCATGTACAGGATCTAGGCTAGTAACACCAATCTCGACACCGGCTTCCTAGGCTCTTTTGAGGAAGAGCTCGTGGCCAAATGTCAAGCTCAGCTTGATGCGGAGGAGGCTGCTCGGGAGGAGGCAGAGAAGGCTAAGGAGGGCGCTCATTCCTCCTAAATCTCGATCCTGGGCTGCGTCCCTTTGAGGCCTTTGTAATAGTTTTTATCTTTTGTTTTTTATGCCCTTGGGGCTAAGACAATTTATAGCTCGTAAAAGGGCTATTTTCTTATGATATTTATAATACCTTATTTGACTCTATTTTAATAATTTTTCTTTACATTTCTTAAATCGAAATATTTTAAGCAATTTATATTAAAAGTTTGTCCTTATGTTTGTTTATTCATACAAACACGCGGTGGATTTAAGCTCGAGTTTCAATACATTCATGCACAGTTTACTCGATGTATCAGTGTCCAATCTCGTTATTTGTCAAGGTCAAAACTTACTTTTACCATGCACTCGAAAGTACTTATATGGCGTGTAAGGTAGGTAGTTTAGTTATATCCTGCTTTTCTAGTTACTTTTCCTCGTCCTCGGGTATGTCCCCAAAGTTATGAGGTCGAAACTATCCTTTTGCAAAATATTCCAGCTTCGATCTCGACTTAGCTTGAAGTGGGTTCAATTTATATCCCATCTTTTGTCGATTAGTTTTAGCCGGTTTGTTCCAAACCTCTTTAGGTCGTGTTTTTGGTTCATAATCCATACACTTACATATTTTTGATCTAGTTATATCTAGATCACGCATTTGGTTATATCCAAATGACCTTGACTCGCGCATTTGGTTATATCCAAATACGTTACTTTTAATGTCCAAATTATTTTAGCTCGCACATTCGGTTATATCCAAATACTTTATTTTTAATAATCTGGTTATGTTAGCTCGCGCATTTGGTTACATCCAAACACTTCTTTAATAATTTGGTTATGTCCAAACTATCTTAGCTCGCGTATTTGGTTAAATCCAAACACTTCTATTCATTAAAAGTTTGGTTAAGTCCAAACTATCTTAGCTCGCGTATTTGGTTAAGTCCAGACACTTTTATTCTTTAATAGTTTGGTTATGTCCAAACTATCTTAGCTCACATATTTTGTTAAATCCAAACACTTCTATTCTTTAATAGTTTGGTTATGTCCAAACTATCTTAGCTCGCGTATTTAGTTAAATCCAAACACTTTTATTCTTTTTGTGTATGCTATTTTTTATTTTTTCAAGCTTACGGTATATAAATCACTAATGCCCCCTTAATATCCTATGAGTGTGACCATAGGTAATTAAATTAAGAGAGTTTGCAAAAAATACAGCATATTGAAATGAAAATGAACTTTATTCTCAATTGAACAATTTATTGACAGAAGCATAGTAAAGATAAACAAGCACGGTTACAGGTGACATCGTTCCTACACTATTGATAGTAAGGTCGTAGATGTTCGCCATTCCATGCTCGTGGTACCAATTCCCCGTTTAATCTTGCCAATTTGTAGACGCTAGGTCGGATAACTGATTCGATTTGATAAGGCCCTTCCCAATTAGGACCGAGAACGCCAGCGGCTGGGTCTCGCATAGCTAGGAACACACGCCTTAGCACCAAGTCTCCCAATCCAAATTTTTTGTCCTGAACCCTTTTATTGAAATATCGGGTAGCTCGCTGCTGATAAGTTGCATTTTTTAGTTGAGTGTCATCCTGTCATTCTTTAATCAGGTCTAGACTTACTTCGAGCGGGGATTCGTTCGAGGCTTGATCATAAGCGTGGCTACGTGTAGAGTCCAAGAACTTTACTTAGCTAGTTAGATAGTAGTATTATAGTATTTGTAGCATTATCTTTGTAACTGTGGATTTTTGGTTCAGACCGGGAATTATTTGGACACTCATAGTAGTACTTATAGATTTTCTAAGTTTAACCTATAGTTTAAGAATATTAATATTAACCTAAGGTTTGATTATATGATTGATATTAAGGATAATATTTATTATACTATAAGGTTTAGATAAGGACCAATAGGATTTTAAGCACATGTTATGAATGGGTGATTAAGGATTAAGTATTTTGAGGATTAAATTTAATAAGGAGTAAAGTTTGAATGCTGTAAGGTCAGTCAGCAGCTTTGAATACGTCGAGGGCTTAGTCAAGGCAGTTTACTCCATTCAAACTTAGCTAAAAATGTGTAATTTCGTGTTTAATTGAGTAGCGTGTGCCGATATATCGCAGCTATAGGGGGCGATATATCGCAGCACGTAGATACGGAAAACACGAGACGATGCACGACTGCCTCAGGCATACTGGCCCAGGCGATATATCGCCTACAGGGGGCGATATATCGCCTCCTTCAGTATGTTTTGAAAGTTTTTGAATTCTTTTTCCATTCAGCCATTCAACCTCTTGATAAGTCCAGCATCTTTTGAACGAGTCTTCAGCCTCTGCTGAACGATTATTCAAATTATTTTCACCTAAAAAGCTATTATTTTTATTCAAGTAAAATCAAGATCCTTTCATTCCTAAACTCTATAAATAGGACCTAGTACCCAGCCATTATTCATCTTTTGCTCTAAGTTCAGAGGCTGCAAGTGCTAAGTGAGTGTGAGAGTATAAACACCTGGGTTTGGGAATCATAAGCTTGATCATCCTAAGCTTATCAAACACTTTGGGAAGTAAGGTTTTAGAGTATTTCGGTTTGAGGAGTAGATTGGTCTTACAAGTCTTCAAGGTAACCCAAAACTCTAGTTCAATTCTGTATTTGTTCTTTTAAGTTCTCATAATCTTCTACTCAGCCTCTAACCTTAATCTTTATTTTGGTTAGGAAATCTAAGTTCTTGAGCACATAAGTTTTGGTAAGTATGTTTTTCAATGGTTTAGTCTTCCCATTCCTTTTCATCTCTTTTTCTTCATTAGACTCACTCTTTTTCATAATGATTATTAGGAGTGTTCCAAAGTCCCAACACTGTCCACATATCCCGGTAACTTTGGTAAGGAAAATAGGATAGAAATGCATATGTTGTATGTTCTATATGTTATCTTATGTTATGATAAGTGTTATGATATATATGTTTGTAGGATTGGGCATATGACCCATATGACTAACAAGACCCCAAATAGATTATGGGCATATGACCTACTTAGCTAGTAGGACCCCACTAATCTCATGGGCATATGACTTGTTTAGTCTATGGGACCCCAAGTAATAATGGCCATTATAGTATGTGTATGTAATAAGTGTTATGTTATGTCTTTACATTTCTTATGAAATTTATGTTTATGACTATGTGTTAGATTTTCCTTGCTAGGCATTAGGCTCATTCCTTTTTGTTTTATGTGCAGGAAAATAGCTTTAGAGGCGGTAAGATTCGTGGACGCTTAGAGAATGTGTATCGGTGATGAACGGATTCAAGGAGTCGAGAGTTCGTTTTCGAGGATGTAGTCTTATTTTTATGATCTTTACATGTATTTTCCGCACTTCTTATGTAATTCCTTTCATTTAAAATCATGTTTTGTTTTTAAAGACAATGGGATCCCATATCCTACTTATTTTATGAAAGTTACTCTTATTTTTACAAGTTACTTAAGAAAATTATGGTATTTTCGCACATGTAAGTTCTATTAAGGATTTGTATGTATAGTTTCGTTAATGGTCCAAAAGTCTAGAGTAGTGGGTCATTACACTACGAATGGTGGGTATTTCGACCTGGATTGGTAGCATAGCCTCGCATCCATATGCCAGAGAAAAAGGAGTATGTCCTGTTGAAGAACGAGTTGTGGTCCGATATGCCCACAAGATTTTGGGCAACTCCTCAGGCCATTTTCCCTTAGCTTCTTCCAATTTCTTCTTCATAGAGTTCTTCAAAATTTTATTCACATATTCTACTTGGCCATTCGCTTGGGGATGGGCCACAGAGGAGAACCTCTTTACTATCCCAATTTTCTTACAAAAATTGGTAAACAGTTCGCTATCGAACTGAGTACCGTTATCCGATACTATCTTCCTTGGCATTCCATATTGGCAAATTATATTTTTTACCACAAAGTCCAAGACTTTCTTTGAGGTAATTGTTGCCAAAGGTTCAGCCTCGGTCCACTTCGTAAAGTAATCTACCGTGACTACTGCGTACTTAACTCCGCCTTTGTCAGTTGGCAACGAGCCTATGAGGTCAGTTCCCCAGAATGCAAATGGCCATGGGGAGGTCATCATAGTTATCTTGGAAGGTGGAGTTCATGGGATTGTAGCGAACCGTTGACACTTATCGCATCTCTTGACGTAATCAAATGAGTCTGCTTTGATAGTGGGCCAGAAGTATCCTTGGCGTATGATTTTCTTAGATAGGCTATGCCCCCCAGTGTGGTTCCCATAGAATCCTTCATGTATCTTTTCTAGGATCTTCTTGGCCTTGGGTGGAGTCACACATCGAAGTAGCGGCATAGAGTATCCTCTCTGATATAGCCTTCCTTCCACAATAGTGTATATAGGAATTTGATACATTAACTTTCGAGCCTTGTTCCGTTCTGCTGGGAGATTGTCGGTTTCAAGGTACTCAACTATTGGGGTCATCCAGGTTGGCTCGGAGTTAATCATGCAGACATCTTCCTGTTCAGGCTCACTTATACTGGGTGTCGACAGATGCTCGATTGGTACAATGTTCAATTCGCCGACCTCATTGGATGTGGCGAGCCTGGCTAGGGCATCTGCATTAAAATTTTGTTCTCGGGGAACCTGCTCTATTGTGTAGAACTCAAAATTTTCGAGAGCTACTTTTGCTTTTTCTAAATATGCATCCATTTTTGTCCCATGAGCCTGGTATTCCCCTAAAATTTGGTTGACCACCAACTGCGAATCACTGTAGCAATGTATCGCCTTAGCCTTGAGTTCCTTGGCTATTCGAAGTCCTGCCAAAAGAGCTTCGTATTCACCCTCATTGTTAGATGCTTCAAAGTTAAATCTCAAGGCGGAGTGAAATCGGCTTCTAGTTGGAGTGATCAATATGATTCTTGCCCCCGATCCATTTTCGTTAGAAGACCTGTCGACATAAAGTTTCCACAGCTCGCGGGCTGGGGTTATAACTTCATCGACAGTCATTCCAGTGCATTCCACTATGAAGTCTACCAGGGCCTGTCCTCTTATGGTTACCCTCGAATGATAAGTGATCTCGAATTGTCCAAGATCAACTTCCCATTTTAGTAATCGGCCTGAGGCTTCTGGCTTTGACAAGACTTGCCGTAGTGGTTGGTCGGTCAGCACATGGATATGGTGCGCTTGAAAGGTCAAAGCTTTTGAGATGAGTGAATTAGGCTGAGAGCCAATTTCTCCATTAAGGGATACCTCGATTCTACCCCCAGTAACCTTTTGCTGACATAGTATACTGGCTTTTGCACCTTCTCGTCCGGCGCTAATGTCGTGCTCGGTTGTAGCCAGATATAGGTACAAAATCTCTCCTGTGATAGGTTTCGACAAGATAGGAGGCATCGCGAGGTGCTTTTTGAGCTCCTGAAATGCTAGCTCGCATTCCTCTGTCCATTTAAATTTTTTGCCCCCTCTCAAAAGGTTGAAAAATGGAAGATAACGGTCTATAGATTATGAGATAAACCTACTTAATGCCGCCATCCGTCCAGTCAAACTCTGGACATCTTTATTCTTTTGAGGTGAGGGCATGTGTATTAACGCTTGGATCTTGTCAGGATTAACCTCTATTCCCTGAGCATTCACAATGAAACCCAGGAACTTCCCCGACGATACCCCAAAAGAGCATTTCTAGGGTTGAGCTTCATGTTGTACTTCCGTAGCACAGTGAAGCCTTCTTTAAGGTCGCCCACATGGTTATTGTTATGTTTAGATTTAACTAACATATCATCAACATAAACTTCCATGTTATTACCTATTGCTTTGGAGAACATCATGTTTACGAGCCGTTGGTATGTGGCTCCAGCATTCTTGAGCCCGAACGGCATGACATTGTAGCAGTATAGCCCTTTATCTATTAAAAAATTGTATGCTCTTGGTTCGGGGCATGCATGGCAATCTGGTTATATCCAAAGTAAGCGTCCATGAACGACATAAGTCCATGCCTGGCTGTGGCATCAACGAGCTGGTCGATTCGTGGTAACGGAAAGCAGTCCTTAGGACATGCCTTGTTGAGGTCAGAGTAATCAATACAGGTTTTCCATTTTTAGTTAGGTTTTGGAACTAATATCGGGTTAGCGACCTAATCATAGTAGAAGGCCTCTCGCATGAATCGATTTGCCTTCAACCTGTCGACCTTTTCCTTTAGGGCCTTCTTCCTGTCGTCGTGCATGAGTCTCTGTTTTTGTTGCTTCGGGGGGGAGCTCTTATCAATGTTAAGAGTGTGGCTCATCACATTTGGACTTATCCCTACCATGTCCAAATATGACCACGGGAAAACATCCTGGTTCTTTTTCAAAGAGAAAATTAATCTCTATTTCGTTTCTTCTGGAAGGTTTTTTCCCACCTTCACAGTCTTCGGGGGGTCAACCTCTTCAAGCTTGACCTCCTTGAGCTCCTCTAACGGCTCAAGATCAGCTATTTCTTCTATTCTTGGATCAATCTCTTTGTCTATCTCGAAGACTGTGCCATCCTTACTTTGAATTACTACAAGTGCTTATGCACTTGTCTATTTCTTCCCTCTCACGAAAATGCTATAACATTCCTTCCCAGCGAGCTGGTCCCCTTTCAGAGTCCCGATGCCACTAGAAGTCGGGAACTTAATGGCCAGATGCCTTACAGACAAAACTTCCCCCAGCCCTACTACGACGGGTCTCCCGAGCAGTACGCTGTAGGCCGATGGAAGATCCAGTACTACAAACTCCATCATCTTGGTTGTCGAGACTAGGTAGTCTCCCAAGGTTACGGGGAGTTCAATGGATCCCATACAGGCAATCCCTCTCCTGAAAAGTCATACAACGTTGTTGCACAGGCCTTTAGGTCGCAAAGCGTGAGTCCCATTTTTTCTAAAGTGGTTTTGTAGAGGATATTTACTAAGCTCCCGTTATCAACCAGGACTCGGTGTACCCTCTTGTTCGTGAGCTGAAGGGTGATGACCAGCGGGTCATTGTGATGAAACTGTACATGAAACACATCATCCTCAGTAAAAGTTATGGGTTGAGATTCAGCCCTTTGCTGTTTTAGAGCTCTGGGTTCGGGTTCGTAGGGAGACCCGTCACCAGTTTTCAGCTCATTCACATATCTTCTCCATCAATCGAAGGGGGTCGTTTGTCCTCCCTTGCTCGAGAGTTGTTATTTTGGGTAGGTGGAGCTGTTAGTGCACTCTGGCTGGTGGAAGCCTGATTAGGGTTTTGGTTCCAAACATATTGTCTAAAATATCCTATCGAGATCAATCCTTCAATCTCATCTTTTAATTGCCTGCATTCATCGGTTGTGTGCCCAATATCTCTATGAAACCTGCAGTACTTGTTGGAGTCTCTTTTTGCCTTTTGGTTCCTCATGGGGTGGGGCTGTCTGAAAGGGACCTGGTTTTCATTAGCCAGGTAGATATTCTCCGAAGACTCGTTGAGCTCGGTATACACTATGTATACGGAGAAATATATTTCTCCTTTCTTCTTCTTTCCCCCTTCTGCCTCGAGATTATTCCCTTCATTCTTCTTCCTTTTAGAAGGGTTCTCCCTAGGGGGTTTTGAGGTCGTAGGATTCGTCGAGGTTGAGGCAGAGTTTACGTTTGTTGTTGTAGTTATGGGCTAAGATGTCATATTCAGTACTGACCTTTCCTTTTCTACATTAACAAACCTCTGAGCTTGTCGATTAAACTCGGTTAAGGACCTTTCGAGATTTCTCTGCATATCCTCCCAGAGAGGACTCCAAGGCATTACTCCAGCTCAGAAAGCCATTAAATGGCCACTGTCATCGATGTCATGAGCTTGAGCAACCTCCAAATTAAACCTCATGAGATAACTTTTCAATGTTTCATTTGGGTGTTGTCATACATTAGTCAAGGCAGATGCCTCGGGCCTAATGCCGACATGGCTTTGAATTTCTTCTTGAAATCTCTTGATAATTGATCCCAAGAAGCAATCGAATGTCTCTTATACTCCTCACACCAGTTCTTTGCTGGTCCTGTGAGCGAGGATGGGAACAGCATGCATTTGAGCTCGTAGCCCAAATTACTGGCTCGCATGATCGTGTTGAATGTGCTTAACTGACTGTACGGATCCAAATTCCCATCAAATGGTGGGACATGAGGAATTCTGAATCCCTGAGGAATCGGGGTGCTAGAAATATGCGGGGCGAAGGGATCGAGCTCTTCATCGAACTCTTCGTCCCATTCCCGACCTCGTTCATTTTGTAAGAGCCTGAATGCTCTTTCTAACTGTTCGATCCTTTCTTAGACTGGATCTATGGGGGGTCTGACTTGAAGCAGCGGGAACAAGTTATCGTTGATTACAACTCCAGTTCCCCGCCTCGACGCGGGGTGCTTGCACCCGTTAAGATGGTCTCTTAGGTCCGAATTTGGGGGATTGTCATTTCCCCGATTATGGTTAAGATGTTCTCGTAAATCTGGGTGATTTCTTCGAGTCCTAGTGTTTCTACGTTCTTGGTCATATATACTAACTGATCTAGTGTAACCCGAGCCTTCACTGACATGGCTCGTTGCATGGTTGTTTTGAGATGGGCTTTTTGCCGGTTGTCTCGTCTCAATAGTGTGAGACCAAGACATTTGGCTTCTCGTAGGTTGGGGATCGCTATGCTCCCTAGTAGTTTCCCCATTTCCACGCCTTCGCCCAGCTCGCCTTTCCCTATCACCATGAGTCAGTTGTGTGTTTCTCCGAGTTGGTGAGGGATACCTTATTAGCGATGGTGGGTGCCTTATTGGTAATGGTGGCTGCCATCCATTACGGGGTCTAAAAGGCCCTGAGTTTGCTCGATCAGGCTCTGCAACGTTCTGCGTGTTACCAGGATTTTGGGTCCGAGCCTCCAAGGGGGCTCGGTTATTCCTTACTTTGGCTAGTGCCTCCGTAGTAGGGTTGGCAGGAGCTCCAGCCCGGTTACTTCTCTGGGGCCTTGACGGAGCAGGTTGTTCTGCTGGAGGTGGAGGTTGCTTCGCTTTGTGGGTGACAACATTTTTGTGTGGCCATCCTCGAGGCCTACGTGGAGAAACATGAATGTCCCGTGGAGGTGGAGCCTGGGCCTCTGGTGGAGGTGCGGCCTGAGCCGCCTGCGCCTCAGCAGCTAGTCTGGCTAGCTCCTCATTACGTTTCTTGGCTTCTGCCAACTGCTTACGCAGTTGATGATTTTCGAGCTCCACTGTTGGGACATATCGTTCAGGATTGTAGTACATGTCCTCGTCATTCCTGGGGGTTGGTGGTCCCCGAGAGTCGGATGATCCACTCCTCTCATCAGGGTCCGAATTCACCATAGGCTGCTTTCCAGGGCGTCGGGGGTAGTCAGCTTCATCTAAAGTTTCCTCTTCAGGAACATTGGGATCATTCACTGCCATTGTTGATTCAGGGAGGCTTTTTGACTGAACAGACTCACGCATGTACTGCTTAATGCTCTCAATGAAAGCACCAAACTGTTGACGCCGTTTTTCGTCAACTTAAATTGTAGAGTAATTAAACAATAAAACAATGAAGCAAGTGAATAAAGAGGAAAAACAAGAGGATTTTTTCGTGGTTCAGCAGTTAACTCTGCCTAGTCCACGAATCTATATTATTAAGACTTGGGAATTTTTTGGAAACTTTTCAGAGAAGAGTTGCCCAGAGTTTTCTCTCAAGAAATCAGAAATCGTCTTTTACAAATGGTGATTCCTTCTCTATTTATAGAGAAGGTATGTAGAATTCATTCCCACATATTTCGAGAAGATATTCTGTAAATCAATTGAAATAATGATATTTAATGCATTATCTCCTACATACACGGAAACGTCCCATGAAGATCGGTCACAGATAACAGATTAAATGATATCCCTTAAATATTGGGATTGTACAACAATAAACACGTTCATACGTAATGGGTTATCCCAGATGATTCATCAAATCTTCGAGATCAGTAGTTAGCTTTGAGTCTGTCAAGACTATGAGTCAATCACGAGCTTGCCACCCAACTTCGCGCTATGTTCGGGATAAATAGGTGCTAATGAGGCTGTCACATCTGAGCTTGCACTTCCCGAGCTCGAGCTATCTCGCCTGAAGGCAATCGGCGAAAAATATATTCAAGTGTCATGCCATTGCAAGCTTAGAGAATACTCGAGGCTACACATCCTCTAGGTCGTTGTTTACTTTACAGAGGTTCAACTGTTGGACCATATGATAACCGCATGTATTTCGAGCTCACACCTGACGAGCCCAGTTTTCGAGGTCATAACTTCTTACCTCGAAATCTGGGTGTAACATTGACTATGTTAAACCAACGATGGAGATAGAATAAAATTCTTAAAATAAGCTTATTATAAAATTAAAATAGTATTTTTATTATTTATTTTTAGAAAATTGATGACTATGGTTCTCCAAAAAATTGAAAGATTAAGCTTTTAAAACCAAAGTCCTATAATTTCCTATTAATTCTAAAGTGTCACATTGAAACAAATTCAATTAATTTAGAATTAATTTGTTGCTAATCAATATTTAGGTTTAACTAATATAATGAACCTATACAATTAAGTCCAACTCCGGTAAATAGGCATTAACAATTGGGCTTGTATGAAGGAGGGCTGGGTCCAGTATGTCGTTCCCACTACAAAGGCCCCCTATCTTCCATACAAGATCCAAAAGACAGGGATTTAAGCCTTCGTTTTATTAATTGTTATTAATTGATTAGGCCCACTATTTTCATGCAAAACAAATGGGCTTTCACAAGTGGAATCACCCACAAGAGAGGAATTTAAACCTTACATTTTCTAATGGGCCCAAATAAAACCTATCATTTTATGAATATTTTATTTGGAAAACTCCATATATCAAACAAACATATGTGCCACTATATCCATCTAAGCTCAATTGCAAAAATGTCACATATAGTGCAAACTGACATGTTATAATTGGATGTGCCTAATCATGTTACTATATGAGCAATTCTATGAATTTATCCAAAAATATCACAATTAATTTTATTTTAAAAAATACTATAATTAATTATTTAGAATTTTTCAAAAAAAATTCAAATTAATTAAATTTTTACAAAAAATAAGTCAATTTAAATGAAATTTATCAACAATTAACAACAGTCAATTCAAATTTCCTTTATCAACAATCAACTTAGTTTTAGGTTAATTTAAAAAAATATATAAATTTAATTTAAATAGGATTTATTAACAATTAACCAAAGTTAATTTAAATCCCATTTATTAAAAAAAATATTTTATTAATTGGTTGAAAAGAAAATGATATTTTTCAAAATTTAACCAATTTTAAAATTTAAAATCAATATCTAAACTGTTTTTCAAAAAAAATATCTTGTGTTGTTACAACTATTAGCTAATATTTTAGCCATTAAAAAAATTATAAATAGTTATAACAACCCTAAAACATATCAAAACACTTAATCAAATTCAAATATCCATTAAAATATCTAACTAACAATATTCAAATTTCAAATAATTTAAATATTAAAAACTATAGAATAAAATGATATTTATATTTTCAAATAAAGATTTAATAAAAATATCAAGAATTTAAAAGAAAATATCTTAAATATATCATATCTTAATTTTAATACTTTAATATATTAAAAGATTTAAAATTAAGTTGTTAGTCTATTTTTAAATTTGAATTTGAATCTTTGTAGAAAATATCTAATTATTTAAATCTCAACTAACAAAAATATCTTATTAAAAAAAACAATTTGAAATGATAAAACAAAAAAGATATTTTTGGTTTTGATTATAAATAATTTATTTCCACAAATATTATTTTCTTTGATTAAAAAAAATTCTTTTTTTTTATGAATAGTACCTGTGGGTACTGTTCACCTGGTGGCTGGTGCGCATGGGCGCGCGGGGGAATGCGCAAGCGTGCGCGCGGGCATGCGCGCGAGCATGGGTAGCCAGGCCAAATTTTTCCAAAAAAAAAATTTTGAGCAATTTTTCAAACCAAAACAATTTTCTAATTAATTTTTAACATGTTTTACACAAAATAAAGCATATATAAAAATTAATAGCATAGAAAACACAACAAACTAACCTAAAAAAATTGCTAAAATTCACATAAAATCAATATGCTTCATAAAAACATGAAAACCATCAAATTATTCAAACACATCAAATAATCCAGTTTTTAACATGTTCGTGCATGAAAATAAAGATTACCAAAGACTCTGAGGCAGTTGTTGAGAAAACTTATACATGATATTTATTTATTTTCATATATATCTAATATTAAACAATTTTATGAGATAGCCTAAAACATGTTTCTAAAATTGAATTCAAAGAGAAACAATGAATAGAATACTTACAGTATATGCAGCGGAATTAAAGAGTCCTTCCTTCAGTTTCTCTAACTCTTGTATCCTCTCTGTCGCAGAGTATTATCAAGAAACTGAACCGATCTTTTATTTCTTCACAGTCTTCCAATGTATCTTTAGAATCACCTAGATTAGTGTGGGCAATTCTCAACACATGAGATAAATATAGAGAGAAGAAGAGAAAATAACAAAGAGGCTTAGAAAATGACTTGTGTTTAGAGATAATCTAAAACTATCAGAAAATCTGACTTGTGACTTATCAAACTTACGTTTTGACTTCTCTCTAAGCAATCCTTTTATAGACTCAATTAGGCCATTTAATTTAATTAAAAAAATCAATAAAATAATAGCCATTTTAAAGCCATAGGTCGAAATTATCATGGTCTTTAGGCCCGTGAAATTTCGCATTTGATTATAAGTCCATTGGACTTAAAAACAAGGTCTGTATTATTTTCTATTGATTTAATTAATTAAATAATTATTTAAATCCTTTTACAAATTAATTATTTATGATTTGAACCTTGATTTAAACTTATTTATTAATTTATATACCAATTTATCTTAATTAATAAATCTGCCCTAATTTCTCTTTTCTTCTCTAAATTACATAACTCTGTGAAACTATCCAAAATTGACCTTGTCAACTTTGATAATTCTAATTGATGATTAAATCAATTAATTGAGACTATCTAGATGATTTTATCCAAGGTACAATGGGGACCATGGGCCTATGAAATCAAGCTCCAATAAGTTATCATAAATCTAACAAATAAATTTACTAACTTATTAATTCCTCATGACTCCACTATAGACTCGGAATTGCACTCTTGAATTCATAGAACGCTCTATAACAAATATAGATATGCTATTAATTATCCATTGTTAAAATCAATATTGTCACTCAATCCTCTATAGACGGTATACAATGAGATGGGACTAAAATATTGTTTTACCCCTCATTGTATTTTATTCTTAAAACACTTAGTTCCTTGTAAATGATATTTCAGTAAACTAATTTAGTTACTGAAATGAGATCTCTATCATTTAACACATTGCACCAAACTAAAATGAAACCATCATTTCACTTCTTCATCAGAAGCTATAGATGTTCACATCTATGATTTCCACTCCCACTCAATTATACTACCGAGTTCCCAAGATGTAAGTATGGGCTAGTCCGTAGGGTAAGCTAGTAATGAAAAAGTGAAAGAACTCAAATAATACAATCAGTTAGAATACTAACCACTCAGAATTGAGATTGAATTGACCTATGGTCAACTATATGATATGACTAGAATAGATAATAACGGTATGTTTACTTATCTTATAACCTGTCAATATCGGTTCTGTCCGATGTAACAAATACATCCAATCTTATCTACTTTGCTAATGTTCTGGAAAGAACATAACACTGTGATGTGTAAGTAGATCATATCATAGATTAGCAAGTCAGTGTAAATCCTGTGCACTGACTAATCTTAGGACTAACTTATTTTGAACATATAATCATATTTATATTCCACTATGATTACGTCACTATAAATACGATTAGCTATATGCTTGAGATTTAATAGAAGTTTATATTAAATAAATAATAATGAAAATAAAACATGTGAGCAAAGTGATTGACCAAGTCAAAAAATGATTTCTATTCTTTTATTGATAATAAAATGAGATTACAAAGAATTTGGGTTTTAAGTAGGGCATAAAACCCCAACACCTTGTCCTTTTCTTTGGCCTCAACCTCGGCCATTAAGTCTCACTGGTTTTCTAGGTTCCTGGTCCATAGTTCTTTCTGTTTCCCCAAAAGAGAAAATTGCAATAACTAAAACATACAAAAACAAGTAGAAATGATAACTTAGCCTATCATACTATTATCTATTAGGTTCATCTATAATCTAGAACTACCCTAATACAATTAAGTCCAACTTGGGTAAATGGGCATTAACAATTGAATTTTCCAAGGAGGAGGGCTGGGTTCTATAACGCCCCAAGTCTACTAATTAGGATTAGTGCCTTGATTAGCGTGCTGGGAGGGCAATAATTTATTTCATTGTGTTATTATGTGGTTAATTGTGATATATGTGTATCAGTACACGATTACTCAAATTATATTATTATATGACTATATATGCATGTTTAGGTGAATTAAATATGCATGTGGGTCTATTCTTGGTAATTAGGGCGTATTTGTAATTTTGGCCAATGTAAATTGTGTGTGTGTTATGATCGGACCATAGTAATGTGGAGATAGATTTGTGATGTATGATCCGAGACGGATCTATGGAGAGAAATAATGGAATAGTCACAATGGGGTCGAATACCCGGCTTGGGGTGAGCCTAGGGGTATTTTGGGAATGTAGCACATGTTCGGGGTTACCGAGTAACGGGTAGTCATTTAGTGTTTATTTGGGTATGCTGGGATTAGTTGGGGACCTATAGGAATACTCGAGGAATTAGCAGGATGTGGAAAATGATAGATTTAACCTTGGATGTATTAAAGGGCTATGATTGATCTTAGGGGTAATTTCGTCATTTTGAGGCTAAGGGGTAGACTTGGCTGGACTTATCTCATCAAAACATTAAGAAAGAAATAGAACACACTCAGTTGATCTCTCTCTCTCTCTCCCATGTTCACTCTCTTTCTCTTGGTGCATGGAGGACTTTTGGGAACTTTGAAGGAGTTTGCTCAGAAATTGAGGATTTGAGTCTGGGGACTTGGGGAAATCAAGCTAGGAGGAACTCTGAGGTAGTTCAAGATCACAATTCGTAGCTGGGGTAAGCCATAACCTTGATTTAATTATGTTTTGGGGGGGTTTTTTTTTTGGTGTTTTGGGAGTATTGAACTCAAGAGATTAAGTTAGGTTGTGGTGAGGGTTATGGTTAAGTTTTTGGGTTTATATACTACTCCAGGTGTAGTAGAAGTATTTTGGGTCTCAATTCTTGCATTAGAACATGTTTGGATCGATTTGCAGGGGGTTTAGAAATATGAAAATGTTGGCAATTATGGGTTTGCAGGGTCACGCCACGGTGCTGTTCTTGATCGCAGTCCACATGAACTCAGAGACCTTAGGGGATTTGCTGAATCGCCTCATCACTACGGCTCTGGGCAGGGTGCACCGCGACATGTTTCCAGGGAAATTGAGAACTGGGCTCTCTGACTTGTAGAGGGTTGCAACTCTAAATGTAGGGGCGCCGCGGCGCAGATAAGGGTTTTTGGCCAAATTAGGGTTTTATGCTTGGGAACTCAAATTTAAGGGCTCAGGAAGGATTCTTCTACCCGGTTTAGTAGAATCTGAGGTTCCGGAGGCTAGAATATTATTACAAAGTTTTTAATTGGTTAAGGCCTTGATGTATGTTCATTATTAATGTTTTGTGACTAGGTTTTACCGCTAAGGCTCGAGTTTAGGGGATCGTGCTCGGGATCACACTAGTAAGTTAGCTCGGGACACAAGTAAGAAAAATATTTGTGCCCGTAGAGCAGGGCATGGCCCGATTATCTGTGTTTAATGCTATGTGTGAGCGTTTATGATTGTTATGCTATCGGCGAAGGCCGGAATCTACAAAGGTTGGGAACTGCAACAAGCATGCTAAATACAGGCCGCCATGGCATGGCCATCTAGGGTGTTGAATTGACCCGCTTGGTGAGGACTGTGAACCCAGTGCCGGGTAATGCACCTGGGTCGACATAGGCCATTATGTGAATAGTTTGTTATCTGTTTAAAGTTATGCATTTACTGGTATGAGTTGCTATATGCTGTGTGCGTGAGTTTTCTTGCTGGGCCTTAGCTCACGGGTGCTCTATGGTGCAGGTAAGGGCAAAGGAAAGGCATATCAAGCATGAGTTGGAGGGCATATCAAGGCACTACAAGAAAAAATGCTTTTAATAACACCAAAAATGTGTTATCAAAACATACCATAACACTTTTTGATGTGTTAAGACCGACTATAATATCATAGGTTAGGGTACTTTACATAACACTTTATCATTGTTATACAGATGTGTTATTATAATGTCAACGATAACACACTTTCTGTGTTATTTTAATAAATAGATAAGTGTTTAATTATATTATTTAAAGTCGATTATATAACACATTTCAATACTTATAAATCTATGTTATACTACACTTTAGTATAACACATTATTTGTGTTATTGTAATAGATATTATAACACAATTTTCGTATTATTTTAATATTTAGATAAGTTTAAATTCTCATTATATATTAATTTATATAACACTAATTTATTCTATTATATTTTAATTTTTTTTATATAATTAAAATTAGCTTTCTAATATATACTAGCATCATCAAATGAACTTGATATTCAAATAACAAAAAGTAAAAGCATTCAACATTGTATTAACAATTCACAAATTAGTTTAAAACATTTAACACTGTCATCAACAACAAAATGTTCTTTAAGTATTCAAGTAGTCTTAAATATTCAACATATTGAAAAGTTACTACTTTCAGCACAAAATGTTCTACAACTGCCCAACACAAAGCCTTCAAAATTAAGTATTCTTTTCTCCTCCAATTGATGGAGAAAGAGACATTTTTTTCCTGCAATAGCAGATAAAAGGTAAGGTATATGCTTAAAAAAAATTAAATAATATGAATCAAATAATAAAACTGTATACAATATAAGACATAAGCAAGCATTGCTGTTATCCAAAAAATTGGCATTGATGTTGTGGCAAGTGATCCCTGGACACGTGGCTGACATCTGGAGGAACTCTGCTAGTGTATCAACCAGAAGGTACATTATAAGAAGGAGGCGGCCCAGTCTCACCTACGACCAGTCTGGTCGATAGTTCCGCATGCAATGTAGTATTACTATAAAGATCTTTGTAAATCCCGAATTTAACTGACACAATCTCCTGAGTATCTGATTATTCAGGAGAGAATATCTGTAACAATCTTGTGTAATCCCCCTTGAGCCTATAAATAGAGGAAGATAGCTCAAGGAAGGGACTTTTGGCTTTTGAATCACTTGAGACTAGTTTAATTCTACTTTAAATATTGTATTGTTCTTCAGAGGTTGGTGAAACTCATTGAACCCTTGTTCTTTGATCACTCCTTTGATTCTCATATCAATAACAATCTAAGTGGACGTAGGTCATTACCAGATCTTGGGGCCGAACCACTATAAAATATTGTGTTCTTATTATTTTTGTAATTTGATTCTTTTCAACGCATTCATTCACATCAAGCATATTCTGACTCCGTATCAGTTGACTAAAAGCTGGGTCAACAATTACAGTCTCAGACCCCAAATGAAACTCTAAAAGCTCCAAGCCAGAGTATAAATAGTCAACTAGAAAAAATTGAAGAAAGACATTTTCCCAAGTTAACAGTTAGAAAAAGAATATTATTACATACTAGCCAGTTATCCATGAAGCAAATGGTGACCATTTTGGGCCAGCAAGCTTGGTACTCTAATAGTAGAGACCCCTGAAGTAAGGTAAGAAGAACAAATCTTAGCCATGGACAAAGCAACCAACATGGAGAAAGAAAGCACACCAGAAAGCACTGATATGATAGAGAATGAAAATGCAAAGGAAAGACAATATTTGAGTGGGTCTATTAATAGTTTCTGAAATCCCTCAGCCAATAACTTGTAAAGTATATTCTTATGTTCATTAAGCAAGCTGGAGAAAAAGTGAGAAATAAATAATATATAGACAAATCATGTTAAATGAATCATTCAGATTCAGGTCAGATCAATGGAGAAGATTCAATATGGCAGAACAGGCCCTCAACTTTCAAGTTTTGACAGTAAACAGAGATTTAAAATTTGCTCATCCAAAAGTAAGGACATACCATATTTAGAGCAATTACATTCACTATATGCTATAACTGACTTCTGCCCCCTCCAACCTGGCCTCTATGCCTCATTACAAACACATCAACAGATCCAACCTGACACGGGAGAGCACATGTTAGTATAAAAGTACTAGAAGATAATGATAGGAAAGAACCATATGAGTTCTTATCTTTGAATAGAACTCCATTGGATACTCTGGAAGACTTAATAATGTAAACATTTATAGAAAAATTTGAGTGTGAAAAATAGTAGGTCGGTAAAGTATCAGTACTATCAAACCACACTACTACAAAAACTCCTTTTTAGGACACATTTTTAGGACACTCACATAAATGGGAGTCCTAAAAAAGTCTCCTGGACCTTTTTAGGACTCGTGTTGCGAGTCCTTAAAGAACGCGAGTCCTAAAAACTATGTGTGTCCTAAAAGTTTGAGTTTTTTTTTTTAACAAACACCTCCTGGACTTTTTAGGACTCGCAACGCAAGTCCTAAAAACTTATGTGTATCATAAAATTTTGAATTTTAAAAAATTGGGGTTTTGTAGGCGAGTCCTAAAAACTATGTATATCCTAAAAGTTTAATTTTTTTTAAACGAAACACCTCCTGGACTTTTTAGGACTCGCATTACAAGTCCTAAAAACTTATGTGTATCCTAAAATTTTGAATTTTAAAAAATTTTGAATTCCCTCCAATTTTTTTAACAAAAGTTTTATTATTATATATTAAAAAAAAGCAAAAAAAATCACACAGCCCATTTTCACTCTCTCTCCTCGGTTCCCTCTCTCTCTCCCCCCCAAAGTTCCTTCTCTCTCTCCCTCTCTCCCGAAGTGCCAACGCCGAACGCCGCCGTCCCCTCTCTGGCCACCGCCACGCGCCAGACCAGTGGAAGCGCCGTCCCCTGAAACCCCCGACCCCCGGAGATGGCGACCTCACGCGCGGCCTAAGGCCCTCAACGGAGCACTTAAAGTTCGGCCGTTCATGGGTTTCTCCCAAACTTTCCGAGCATATTCCGGCCACCACGATCTGAACCACCACAACCACCACCACCATACTCCTTGCTTCTTGGGCTTTAAAACCCAAAAGTTTGTTTCCCGAACCACCACCTTTTAATGGTGGTGCCGCCACCGTCGCCGGAGCCCCGCTGCCGGATTCAAAACCCACAAATTATTTTTTTAAAAATAAAAAATAAAACTTTTCAGGACTCGCATTGTTTTTAGGACTCGCAATGCGAGTCCTAAAAACATTCTTTTAGGACTCGCAACGCGAGTCCTAAAAAACCCCAGTTTTTTAAGGCTCTCAAATAGAGGACTCGCGCCCCGCGAGTCCTAAAAAGCCTTTTTTGTAGTAGTGCCAAACAACAAAAAGAGAGCTCATAATCACTAATTAGACTATAAAATTGCTGTAAAATAAATAATTATGCAATAAAGTTAATGAAAAATCCAAAAACTCACACAAACACAAAATGAACACAGCCCAAATAATATGCTAAAGTTGTAGCCTATAATCAATAAGACAAAGGACAAAAACATCAAAATAAATTATCGTGAAACCCATTATGCAAAACAACTATGAACACAATTGTCATTCTATGGGGTATTTTCTCAAACACATTTTCTGCAAAAAGTTAAAGCAAAACAAATTAAAAAAATAAGGTGAAACCAAATGATCCTTCACAAAGCTGAACCTTTGGTTGAGGAGCAGAGAGCAAAGGAGCATATATAGCACACTATCTCTACATGCACATAAGACTTTTCAATTCCAAGGAACACATAATGCACATCTTTTGTTCTTATGCCAAGGGTACCATGTTATGCACACCCCTAATTATATTAATGCACACTAATCAAGTTATGAATAAAAAAAAATCAGACAAATAATCACAAACAAATTGATCTTAGATAAAAAGGCTAACACAGAGAGCTTGAGAGAGAGAGAGAGACCATACCTCGATAGAGAAAGATAGAGACAAACGAAAACCAGATTACCTCCTCGCTACTATTTTTTGAAAAATTAGAGAGAAACAATGCACACCTAGGGATTCTCCAAATCAATGTTAATAGAAATAAAGATGAACAAACTGAGATGAACAATCGGACCCTAAGGAGTTCTTTTAAATATATTAAACTTATTCACTCTTCAAACATTACTATATGATCTATACTCAAGGGATGATCAGAAAGTCGTTCTCTTCAACACCAAAAGCTAGTTTCTTATTGTTACTAAAATCACTCCCATAAAGAAATAATATAAATCACGAAAAACAAAAAGAACAAAGAACATAGAAAGAAACTAATTTCAGAGGAAAAATAAAACAAATAAGGTCATTAAATACAAGAATTGAAACTTATCACATTTGAGAGTAAAGGAAACCAGACCTATGCAACTCAGGAGAAAAAGAAAGGGAAAGGACAATTCATACTAACTAATTTATCACCCTATATTCCATAAGAAGAACGAATATGAAGAAATGTTGCCCAAATAATAGCTTCGCCTAATTTAGCTAAAACTACTAAATGTTTCATTTTTATTTTTCCCCAAAAAAAATGTCCTGTTTGGAATTTAGGTTGATAAAGTACGAGTGAGAAGTTGAAATAAATGAATGGTGGAAATGGATCCAAATAGATTCGGTTCACAAAGAATAAGATTCTTCTCAGTCAGCTCATCAATTACCAAAACCAAAGAAAGTCATAAATCCATATTCAAATGGAATTGAAAGGCTCAGTCCGAGAATAGCAAAAAAAAAAAAAAACAAACTCCGACGGCCGCCAACGGTTGAAATAGCCATAAATGCAAGAGAACTGAAATGAAAGAACATGCAAACATAGAAAAACAGTATATTCATGCACAATTTTCAAAAGAAATGAAAGAATATATAAAGTATACATTAGTGCTACATAAAGACACTGCTATATATTATATTACATTCAAAAGAATAAAATAAATATTTAACAACTAAACATATATACAGATAAAAGAAAACCATGCAAACACTTTTGACAAGAAGCTTTTGCCTTTCTTACAAATCGAACAAGCAATTAATCAATATATCTTTAAAAAAGCATGCATTAAGGACTAAAGAATTGAAGCTTGTTTTCTACACTCCTCCACCTAAAACTAAACAATATGAAAGAAACAAGTTGAAGACCAAAATCCATACAAAAACACTTGGAATCTGTAGATTTGGTTATGCATGCATATCCATGACATTACTTAATACGTATACATCATTTATTTCCCCATTTGAATCATTACTTTTGCTTTTGCTGTCAAATACCATGAGTATCACAAAAACAACCAAGTAAAGTGAACAGCAAACAAAACTAAACCAAAGATAGTAATAAGCAAAGGCATTTGATATATAAAAGTACTGAAATTAAAAATCTCCATTCAGAAAGCATTGATTTTTAAAGCTACTTACTGGGTTAGGAAGATGTTCTGTTTTGTTTTTGGTTTCACACGACCAACTACCACCCGCATTGATCAACACAAATCCAACAAGATTCATGACAGATACAACCACTTCCCCTCTGCACCAAAAACAGAAAAGTAACAAGTTAGTAAGCAGAAACAAAGCAAATTGAGTTGAAGTAGACATCTTTGACCCTTCTTCTATTTTGTTGAGCTAGTTAATAGGTACTGGGAAAATCTTTTAAAGGCCAAGAAAAGCAACTTTATTAATTAATTGAATGATATTTAAAATATCAAGTTCCAAATGGTAAACCTAAGCACAATAAAATGCTTAAGGTAATTTAACATGAACGGGAACTCTGCCTATTAGAAATTCCAAAAGGAAAACACTATAACTATTCACAAATAATACAATATTTTTGGGCCATCATTATGTTAAGATGCTTTTTGGTTTGTTTGGAGATTTTGACATCCTTAGAAGTGAGATATCCAAAGAAACTCTTAGATGCAAAGTTTTAGGGTTCTTCAAACTGAGAACTTCAAATTATGCTGCCTACTACTTAGAAGTATTCTTTGATTACTAAAGCTACTGCTTCTAGGAGAGAAGGTTTTCTCTAAGTTGTTACTACTGAAACTCTTGCTGATGTAACCTCTTGCTGATATAACTCTGTCTAAGAAGCGTTGTTCTTTCTCTTGATCTTATGTATTGGCCTACAAAATATATAAATTGGAAAAGTAGAAAATTAGTACAAAAATATTCAAGATGAACTCAAAAGATTTTACCTATATTTATATACATTATCTATATAATCATGTTTAAACTTAATAGATTGCAACCTGATAATTATAAGCTAAAGATACTCACACAGTTAAGTAAAATAAAAAGTTAAAAAAGTGTCGAATGGTAAGACTAAAAAATGAAATTAATAATACCTCTAGACAATACAAATTGACTTAAATGATAAAGTAAGAGGAACCAAGATAATTGATCGTACCACTAGTTATCATGTCTCTTGTCGTAGGTGCTACAAATCGGTACAAGTCGAAACTCATTGGACTAATAGCTAGTCACTAACAAAAAGTATTGTTTAAACAACCTGTAACATGTATAATAAGACATATTATATATGGTGAAACAAAAGAAGCATGCACAATTGGAAAGTATTAAATTTACTGAAAAAGAAGTGAATAAATAAAGACACTAAACTAGGATAATCAAACCTTCTCTTGTTTTCCAATTAATATAGTTTTGTTGAGCTAACACAAAAAAAAAATGGAGTGATGTGTGTGGGAGGGAGGGAGGAGCTGATATCAAGCTGAAAAGTATAAAGCCAATGAAGAGAAATTATAGTACGAACCTTCACATTCTGAGCTTAAACCTAGGAAGCTGTCTTCACATCAATTCAAAGTCTTCCAATAAAACATTGGTTTTTCCCTTACTTATAAACTCATAAACATATCCATCCACCCATCAATTCTAGCCATTTTCTAAGATCAATGAAAGTAAAAGAAAATAAGAAAAAAGAAAAGGCATTCTAATAGGTTTTCTTTTCAAACCTGTAATTAAGAAGTGGCTAAGAAATGCACCAATTCCTTAAATATCATACCAATGATGAAAAAAGAATAAACTTGGGTTGTGTTTGAGAGATGAAGCTTAATTCCTAAAAAAATCATTTCAAAATATTTAACAAATCACACGAAAATATCACTTAAAAGTAACTAACTCTTTTGCATTTTATCCATTTATGTCAAAGTTAATACTAGATCTAGCCAAACTCCTCTAGCCTTCTGCAGTAGAATTGCAACACAACGACCCCTGCTTTTAATAAAGAACATAAATAAAGAAAGTTCATGATAACTTAATTGTACTTAATATATGAGGAGTAATTTCAAGGAGACATTTGTTCAATAAGATGAAACTATAGATTTATTAAGAGTGTAGCAACAAGGGGTTACTTTTATGATGCTATATAAAATGCTGATAGAAACTCAAACTAAAAAAAAGAAGAGCAAAACATATAATAGAACAAAAACAATAACCATAAAACAAAGACAATCTGATAAATAACCAAGAAACCAAACCCCAAAAAAGAACCCTTGGATCCAATATTGTGGTTCAGCTACCACAATTCCACACATAACAAATGTACAAATTACATTAGTAAAAAAACAGAAAATTATGCAGAACATAAAAGGAGAAATCAAGGGTTAGCTTCATAACAGAAAGTTAAAGTACAATGCAATATAGTAGTTGTGGCAACCATGAGCAATTGTTATATGTTATTTAATATACATCAAAGATAAATAGATAAACAAGAAAATATATATAAATATTACCCATTAATTTTTGGAGCTGATATAACATATATTTTCAAAGCTATTTTTGAAAGAAATGTGAATCTGGGTTACTAATGCAAAACAATAATACAACTAACAACCAAATAAAATGAACAAGAAAGAAACATGACTCAATCCAAACAAACCATGATATCATATATGGCATGGGGAAGAATATACATAACTCTATATAAGACACTACAACCAATTCAACAAACCCAAATTTGAGACTAAGTGGCATGGCAAAGAAGATGCAGAAAGGTCATGTAAAATCCTACTATAGAACCAGTGAAGTTCTCTTATTTTATGAAATTAGAGCTCAATATAAGGCAAGCATCTATAATCAAATATTAAAACTAAACACAATAAATGAGGAAAAATATGGTCTAATATATGACAAGCACTTTCCACTTGCAAGCATCTTAAATCTAGGCTCCCTTAGCAATATATAAGAATAAAAATATAATAGAAACATTAGGCCAAATGTGGAGTAGAAAAAACAAGAAAAGATAAATAATTGAAGTAAATCATCAAAAGATATGGAATGGTGAAGTGAGAAAGCAAATATAAATTACAGAAGTCAATACAAAAACAATATTATATGGCTTAATATAAAAGGAACAAGAGTTCCAATTGGCCACCGACTTTATTAGTTAAAGAAAAGTAAAAAATTAATTTTCCTTTATTTGTGTTTGTTTACTCTAGGATTTGTCCTTATATTGTTTAATTTATTAGTGATATCTAATGTTATTCAACCACACATGGATTATGCTAGTCAATTACTTTTGGCTGCAAACAGAGCAAGTAAACATTACCCTTTTTGCACCTCTCCTTCTGTGACAAAAAAAAGCTTAATAAGATCATCCCAGAAACACTTCCAATGATAGCTACCTGACTATAGATTAAACATACAGAATATTATATCTCAAGTGGAAAAATAAATGTGACAACTATGAAATAATATTTATACAAAAAATATTACCATGATAGTTGTGTTAGATATGACAAACACACGTCTTTGAAAATACAAGATTTATCTTCTGACTAAAGACCACACCAACTATATATAGGGTGTTTTAATTCATGCCTATAGGTCTTTTAAAAAAAAATAGCATGCCTGTAAACCTGTAGCACAATAATGTATGCCCAAATATTAGTGTGCAAATAATTTATAAACAAATAGCATAATTCATACATCCTAACATCCATATACCTAGCTTTAACTCCTACTAAACGATCCATGTTTTCTTTTTCTATGACAACAATAACCATTCCTAACTATCAAATTATGTATAAGTCTATAATCCACTTACAAAAAATCTGAAGAAACAGAGAGAGAGAGAAAAAACAAAGAATTTATTAATAAAAAGAAAGATAACACCTACCAATAATAAAAGCATCACAAGGCGAACATGAAATAAGGTTATATAAAAGAATAACATTTATACACAACTTTGCAAAAGACAAGAAAAACATATAGGCAAGCATAAAATCCTATAATAATTAATGCCATCATAATAAAACAAATCAACACACTGTACGAATAACTTTGAAATAAAGGAAGTTTCAAAATACTATCCTATGTTATTAAATATTCCAATTTTTTTTGTATATATATATAAATATCTTGTTTCTTCTAATTTTTTACCTAATTATATAATATTAATTAACTTTATGGTGCTATATCAATAGAATTAATACACATATGAGTCCAATGGAATGAGGCAAATATGGGAGCAGAGTCAATAACGTACACTTTTATATTATGAAAGATATGCATAGTTAATTATGTGTGCTTACTAACTGGAAGCCAACAATTGATATAAAGTGCAATGTCTAAATAGAAAATAATATTTAAAAAGCAACTAGTATAATTACCATAAGAAGACAACACAGGTAGACCAGTTTCTCAAGCTTTTAAGAACCTGCATATAGAGTTTTATCATAAGATAAATAAGATGAGATTTTGCTCAATGAATGAAGAGATATGTAGCTAGTTATATGATACCCAACAGAGATAAAATAAGCAATTAGTAGCAAATCATAGCTCACAAGAGACAAAGACCCAAAAACTTAAACTAATAGATCCTAAATTTGTACATGGTAAACTATCACAAAAGTTTTCAGTTTTTATCTTCAATCTGTACTGTGAAACACTTTCTCAAAAAAGAATTTCAGAAGAAAAATAAAAATAATTTAGCTAGCACTGTTACCAAAAGTAAACTGAAAATAGTGGTGAACCTCATTTGCACAATACAAAAATATCAAAATTTAGGGCATTAATGTAACGTCCTACGTTTTTGGGTACCTTTAAACGACTCGAGTCGGGATTTTTCCCCCGGGTTAAGAATATTATTTTAAATAATATTATATTTTGTTTGTAAGTATTCCATGAGTTATTGCTAGCCAAAATATGAATTTTGTGATTTTAAAAGTCAAGATAAGACTTTCGGTCCTGGACCGACACAAAAACCCTGATCGGGTAAAAATCTCGGAAAATAAAATGAAAAATCATGGCAATTATATTTTGGGCATAAAATACATTCATAAAAGTTAAAGTTTGGTCAAAAATAATAAACCTAAAAGAAAATGGAAATTTTAGGGTATTTTGTGTTAAATGCCTAATTTTACCGAAATGGGGAATTTTATTCCATGAATGGACCTTAGGTTAAATTTTATTATGTGATTAATTAAATTAAATGTGAGAGACATTTAATTTAATTAATTAATGTTAAGTTTGGTGATTAAAACTTAATAAGAGTGAAAAAGGTGTCAAAAGCCAATTTGAACTTTTCTTCTTATGAAACATTAATAACCTTTATATAAAAAAAAAAATTGAAATGATCATATATATAGCAAGGGTTGGCTGGCCATGTGCTATTTTAGGTGGTGTGAACCCAACTTAATAAAGATAAAATCTTATTTTAACTAAGTCAAGTCAAGTGGGCAAGTGGGAGGAAAACACTTGAGTGTTTTTGAGATAAATTAGATAGTATATAACTCTTCCATCCCTCCCCAACCGACCACACCACCCTCTCTCATTCACTCATCTGATTTTTTTATGACCTTTCAAAGTGTTCTCTCAATATTCAACCTCAAGAACACCAAGGAAAACTTGGAGGCTAAGTCTTGGTCTAGGAAGTATTTTCCCTAAGGTAAACCTTCACTAATCTAGGCTTTTGTAAAGTTTTAAGCTTAGAGTTTCAAATAGCTAATTAACTATGTTGTTGGGGGAAGTTGGTTAGGGTTTTTGAAAGGTTTTGGAGGAGCCAAAGCTAATAGGAAGGTCCAAACCTTAAGCAAGAACACCAAAGAGGTAAAAAGTTTACTTTTGATGATCTTGTTGTAGGGTTTTTAGTTTTAAGCATTATTTTGTATATCTAATGCTTAAAGTTTCTTGTTGGTGATGTAATAAGGTTATGGTAGTTGTTTAATAATTTTTATGATGCATGTGTATTGATTTTTGAAAATGGGAACCAAAACCCCCAAGGGTTTTGTAGGATACCCTAAAACAAAACATGTTTTAAGCTGTGACTTCCAAGGGGTCAAGCAGCCACTGTATATTGTTTTTGTAAAATTAAATTGTACTGTTATGTTGTTGAGATTGAGTACATAAAATTGAGCTTTTGAAACACTAAAAAATGTTTAGAAATGAGTAAGTTATGCTATTTCAAAGTTTAGGTAAAAAACTGTTTTTTCGTATTCTTATTTTCGGAACCAAGTTTGGACAGCTACTGTATAGGGAAAATGAACCCAGTTTTTTCTAAAATTTTGTGGACATATTTCTGGCATAACCTATTAGTCCACTGTAAAATTTGGTAAGAAAATATTAAACGGTTTGAAAGTTATTAACTGTCAAAGTTTGGAAAAAATAAGGACTTGAAAATAAGGTAATTTTTACCTCATTGTTGGAAAATGATTTCACCAATCAAAAATACTCATTTTGACCTAAGATTTTACAAAGACCTAAATGGCATAACAAAAATGGAATTGGGAAATTTTGGTAGCAATTGGGTAAGTAAATTTCAAGTTATGAACTAACGAAGTATGTAGTTAAAAATGTGAAAAATAGATTTTTCACACTTAGTGTAAAAATGAGATTTTGGAACATAAGGTAAAAAATAAAATTTTGTTTATTTCAAGATATAAAATGGTAAGTCTTGAAATCATATTTTCACTAAAATTACCTCTTTGAGTTTAAATGAATTATTTTTCTAGTAAGTAAAATTGATTAATTGATTTTGGAAAATTAATTAGTCAAGATGAGAAATTTATAACGGTTTTCCTAATTAAGACAAATTAGGCAATTTTCTTAAAACGGTTTTTAGATACTAAAACCTTAAGAAAAATAAAAGGAAAATTTAAAGAGTTTATTTTCTTTAAAAATAATTAAGGAATTTTTTGTAATTTCTGGATATAATACCGGCTAAAATCTTACATATTTTAACCGACTAGTCGAAAGTGCGGGTTAATAGCGATACCTTGAAAGAATAAGATTTTTAGCGGGTTGTGGGGAAATACCATTGTGATACCCGAGCCTAGGTATCGAGACCTTAGGATAGGTCTCCCCGAGACTTAGGGTTTAGTCTCGAATATTTTGTATGACTTTCCTTAATAGGTTTAAAACCAAATAAGGATTATAAATCCTTACAAATGACTTTTATTAAAATGACCAAACTGCCCAAAATAATAATAATGAATTATTAGTGCCATAATTAATCCGAGTATACTGTATGGATAACTACAGTATTGGCTAAGCGTAACTGGACTGAACATTGGAGGGTGAAAACCTGCTGAGCGCTAAGGACTCCAAGTAAGTCAACTTATATTGTATGGCTGCAACATGAAATGATTATTGTCTTGTATGTTAGTATAGGGATACATGCATATATATAGGCTGTCATAGAAAGTTGCTTAGAGACGTTAGTCTAGTGAGTGCTGATTTAGAAAATATGAACGGTAGAAGTCCGTCATATCCTAGACGGTTGATCCCCGTCACAGTGCTTGATTTTATTTATTTCCGGTTCATTACCACGACGAGTGGCCATGAGATGAGGATAAGCTGGTTAAACCTAGGGGCGCCAAGATAAATGGGACCTAGGGGCCCTCATGCTTACTTAATCATTGGACGGTTAGAATCCGAGCAAGTGCTCTGATAAGTTATTCCCGGATAGCAGCCGTGAATATTGGCCATTCCGTGAGAGTGCCTAGAGATACTAGGGGTTGCCAAGATAGAGTGAGGTTGAACACCCTAGGGGCAGCTGCTCACCAGCACCACTGATTAACATAGAAGTCTCCGTAAAATCGTGTAAATTGGATTACACTCTTGAATATGTAGCGATGCCCTAGGTAACACGATAGTTACCCTTGATGAGAATATTTATTGGCTAGATCTTAGTGTGGGGACTCAGTTCTCTTTTACAGATTAGCAATTATGTTGGAGGGCGCGTTACGCATGAATTGTTGGAAATTGTCGAGCGTTGGTCTCGAATTATGTGGTGATATAATATATCTGCTTGCTCTGGGATTTTCTGAGTGCAGGGATATAATTGTTGATAAGATATAGTTGTGATATAATATATCTGCTTGTTCTGGGATTTTCTGAGTGCAGGATTTTTATCTAGATGTGAATTAATTTATCATTGGTTATCAGGCATGACCATAAGTTTGCCAGGACGCTTTAGCGTTCTTGAAATTGATTGTGTAGGGTCTGGATGGGTCCGGATCCCTATTTCTCTATCTGCTTTGTTTGGAAGTTGATCTTACTAAGCGTTTTTGCTTACCTAGTTGTTTCATGTTGTAGGTAAGAACAAGGGCAAGGCAGAGCAGTGAGCGCTGGAGTCTTCCTTGCAAATGTACATGTGGACCGACCTTTTGGGAAGCCTTTTTATTTTTGGAAATGTTGTGTAATTTTCCTAAACTAGGCTCACTCTAATCTTTATAAAACATGTTTGTAACTAAATGTTAAGTATGGCCATACGACTTTTTAAAAAGATTTTTTTTTCTATGGGTTTTTGAGACATTTTGTTAAATGAAAACATTTATATTTCCGCATTATCGAGTCTTGAAAATCCGGGTCGTTACAATTAAAGTATAGCAGAGGAAAAAAAGAATGGAGCACTTACCCTTTCAATTAGACTATGGGACATAGTTGACAAAAGACTTTAGAGATTGAAAAAGAGGCTTCCAGTATCGAAACAGAAGGCAGGGTAGTGAGATCCCTTTGCCAACATCCCAAGCCTCATCATCGAGAGCCCGTCGTCGTCGCCACCTGCAGAAGATAAAGAGAGGGTGAGCAAGAGAAAGACGAGAAAAAGGAAGGTACCGAGATACCTCGGTCGTAGTACGAACCATTACATGCCATCATCCCAAGCCCCATCGCCTCCACATCCTGTAGAAGACACAAAGTGAAAAAGAAAGAGTCGATGGTGTGCCTCTGCAGAAAAGCCCCATTTTTTTTTGCTTTTGTTTTTTTGTTCCCTCCATTTTAACATTACCCGACCATTATTTTTTGTTTCCCTCCATTTTAATATCACAGATTTCTAACTTATTAGGTTACCTATTATAATACTTTTCCAATTAGCTTATAATTATGTATTATAGAAAGAGGTATTTGGTGTAGTGGTGTACATGTTTAGCCTACCTGGCTGCCATGGTAGGGGTTGTTATGAGGGGCATGTTATAAACATTTGGTTTTGTCTCTTAGGTCGATTGTACCCTAACATTTGGATTGTAAATATATTTTGAAATAGTATATTTGGATCCTAGTGTATCACTTTTATAACTTTAAAGGATAACCAAACCTTTTATACTTAATTTTCATTAAATGAGTATTTATTCCAATTTAGTAACACTTTTCAGTCTAAAACCTTGATTAGCGAGTTTATGGCACATTTTAAAATCACATGGTAACGACTCTAGGGTAGTAGGGCCTTACAACTTGGTATCAGAGTGTGCCAAGGTTTATGGTTCCTGAAGATTGACCGAACATGTACGCTCGCTGCTAGAGACAAGCTCGACTCAGGGTTGGTCGGTATTAAGTGAATTACTTGTTTAATTGCTTGTCTGAATTGCCCTGTTTGCCTGATTAATATGAATGGAGAATGATGAGTGTAAATGATGTTAGGGCACAACCCCTTTGATTGCTATACGTCTATGCTATGCGTACACTGTGTTGATTTGATGTTTGTGGTTGATTGATTGGACTGGGAGGTGGTTTTTGGATGTTATTATCGTGCCTGATGTGCGACTTCATTGATTGCAGGAATATTGAACTTAAGCCTCGGTGAACAACTAGACTCTGTCGCAATATGGTCAAGGATGACAACCAGGGTCACGACCTTCCACCTGCCCCATAGAACTGGCAACACAGTTTTGCAAAAATGCAAGCTAGACTTCAGCGAACTGATGCAGCAGGCCCCTCCTCGGGATGTTGGGTTACAGATTCCACAGGCTGTGGCACTAGTGCCATCCCATCTTGTGATGGAGAAAAGGTGGGAGCCTTTGTATGAAAGATTCAGAAAGCAAGACCCTCCCACCTTTGATGGTAGTCCAGACCCACTGCGGGCAGAGCAGTGGATGAATATGATTTCTTACATATTGGATTTCATGAGTGTGGAAGGAAATGAGAAGGTGGCTTGTGCCAGCTACATGTTGAGGGATGATGCCCGCAACTGGTGGGAAGTTGTGTCCCAGAGGATGGATGTGACTACTATGGCCTGGGATGAGTTCAGGGATGTTTTCAATGAGATATACTACAATGATGCAGTTTGAGTTGCAAAGTTGGATGAGTTTACTAATCTGACTAAGGGAAGAATGACCGTCATAGAGTGCGCTTTGAAGTTTGACCGGTTGGCGAAGTTTGCACCTGATTTTGTGCCTACTGATATGGCACGGAGGGATCGTTTTGTATGGGGGATGAATGTAATGATATCCCAAGATGTCAAGATAACATTGGATCTGAGGACTACCACCTATGCCCAGGTAGTGGAGAAAGCCCTTACAGATGAGGGAGCTGAAGGAGAGAAGGCGTCGCGAGGTGCGATGCTCGGAGGACGGTACCTCCCTTCGGTGGTTCTAGTTAGGGTAGTGGCCCCAGTGAGCGAAATCGTGAGCACCCATAACATCAAAGGGAGTACTATATTTTTTAATAAAGAACATAATCTTCCATTTCGGACTCCCAAGGAAGATTGTCTCAGATAATGGGTCCCAGTTCGATAGCGAGTTGTCCACAAACTTTTGTGAGAAGTATGGGGTCATTAAGAGTTTCTCTTCAGTAGCGTATCCTCAAGCTAATGTACAAGTAGAGACGGTGAAAAAAAACCCTCAAGGAAAGCTTAAGAAATAGGCTAGAAGATGCTTAAGGGTTGTGGCCCGAGCAGCTCCCACAAGTGCTTTGGGTATAATGGGATTAGTGTCATTTAAAGCATATATTCTGAACAATGTTTTATGAAATAAATAATTGAAATAAATTTTTTCATATATTGTTTGTTTATTATCATTATTAGAATAATATTATATGGATATCAAAAAATTTCTAAATTCATTTTTGTGACTACAATCTTGTATTGGTACGAGAGGATTAAGATTGTAGGGGACGAATTTAAGTAGTTCGCATAAAAACAAAGTTATATGAAATTGTGAGCACCAATAACATCAAAGGGAGTACTATATTTTTTAATAAAGAACATAATCTTCCATTTCGGACTCCCAAGGAAGATTGTCTCAGATAATGGGTCCCAGTTCGATAGCGAGTTGTCCACAAACTTTTGTGAGAAGTATGGGGTCATTAAGAGTTTATCTTCAGTAGCGTATCCTCAAGCTAATGTACAAGTAGAGACGGTGAAAAAAAACCCTCAAGGAAAGCTTAAGAAAGAGGCTAGAAGATGCTTAAGGGTTGTGGCCCGAGCAGCTCCCACAAGTGCTTTGGGTATAATGGGATTAGTGTCATTTAAAGCATATATTCTGAACAATGTTTTATGAAATAAATAATTGAAATAAATTTTTTCATATATTGTTTGTTTATTATCATTATTAGAATAATATTATATGGATATCAAAAAATTTCTAAATTCATTTTTGTGACTACACTCTTGTATTGGTACGAGAGGATTAAGATTGTAGGGGACGAATTTAAGTAGTTCGCATAAAAACAAAGTTATATGGAATCCTTGGATTAAATACTGTAAGTATGGTTCGCTAGTATTATGAATACATGTAATCTAGATCCAGAATATTGATGTCATAAGACATCTTAGTGGAGGTACTTTGTATAAAGGGGTTATACATGAACGGGACCCGATATGTTATTAATACTTAATAATACCATTTACTTTATAAGTACTAATTTAACATATCAATAGGATGATCATATACAAATTGATCTTAATGATGAAGTTATTATGAAATGTTGTTTATGTCATATGAGTTATATTATTCACTCGTTATGGTTTGTCGGAATGATCAGGTTGAAAACTTTTATTTTGGGAACTCGTTGATGTAAATGGGTGGGGACATAATATACAGATATGGAATCTATACCTCTTCCAAGAGGAATTGAATAATGATTCTCTTAAGGGTTGGCTTTTAGAACTAAATGCTATTGAGCTCAAATTCATAAATCAGTTTATCAATTAATGTGACAATTTTCAAAATTGGCATTTTCAATTAAGGAAAATTTTTTAAAATTATTTTTTTAAATAAAATGACATTGTCAAAAATAGCATTTAAATATTATTTAAATATTGTGAAAATATATTTATGATAATTCAAATTAGTTTTGAATTTGAATTAATATTTATTCACTAATTAATCTGATAAGATAAGATATCATGTTTAGATATTTTTTTAAAAAATAAATTATTAAATATTTTTAAAAGAAAATTGGTTATAACACATCCCTAATTATAGGGATGCTACATGCCAACCACAGTCCAGGGAATGTAGTTTGCGTGCACAACATGTAACAAATCATGATTGGATCTTGATATTTTTGTTTTATTTATTTATTTAATAAAATATTTATAGTTTGAATTTTAAATTTTGAATTTAAGTAATTCTTTTATAAATCTATCAGAAATATAGTTTTACAAAATATTTGATATACAGAATATTAAAAATGAGATACAAAATATATCATAATATTTTCCTATCCCTAAAATCTGTCTCAAACCTAATATTCAAAGATCTCATGTGTTGAGAATATCTTGTGACTCATAAAGTTTCCTACCATTACTCTATGTGCCCACATACGTCTTGAGGTGTAGTGTAACGTCATACTAATCCATGAACTTCACAAAGTGTGTTTAAAATAGTGCTAGACTCACTAAACGAGTCATTTGGACTTAAATGTATGCATGAAGTAACTAATTGTCCAGGTATTAAATTTGTGGTCAAAGAATTAAACATTTTCACGAAAAGGTTCAGTCTGTACATAGGATCCCAAAAGAAAAAAAAAAGAAGTTTAAAATTTATTTACAACTCCAAAAGATAACAAAATAAGCTAGTCTAAGCGACAAAGTATGGTCTAACCTGAGTCCCTCCTTGATACCCCAGTCGTAGCGGTCGAGCAAGCTGCATATGTACACGTCTCCCCAACCCAAGGTTGGTCTATCTTCTACCCTTACCTGCACCACATAGCACCCATGAGCCAAGGTTCAGCAAGAAAACTTAATTAAACAAATTCAAATAGTCAACAGAACATAAACAACATGTTCAGCAGCACTAACTGTACTCAAGCAAATATGTTTTCCAATTTAAGTGATCGTAGAGCCACACAAGTGCATACAACACCTCTATTTATTCAAATGGCATCCGAGCCAGACAAGCGCATATCGCACTCCCAGGGTAGCCTAGCCGCACTACAACAAAATTGACATTTAATGACTCTCTATAATGACTTACACCAATGGTGTCAGTCATTAAAAGTATTCAGGAATATTTAATGTCTAGAGGTGTAAGTCATTAAAAGTTTTTGTTGATGACTAACTAGGTAAGTCATCAAAAGTGGTGGGGTTTGGGAGATGTTATACTTAAAAATATGATATAATTTTTTTTTAAATATCATAAATTGGGCAGAATATATATAAGGGAAGACCTCTAACGTCTCCCCTGGGAAGATGTGCCTAGCCTCTAATGTCTCCCCTGGGAAGATGTGCCACATCGGACTTCTCCGAAGGGGAGACGTTAGAGGCTAGGCACGTCTTCCTAGGGGAGACGTTAGGGGCCTCCCCTAGTGTATTACTTAGACCTTTTTCTTCTTCTTCCCCGAGAGCATACACACGAAACAGAGAGGCGGAGAGGAGGCATTTTCAGGCGATTTATGGGGTTTTCTTTGACGAGTTTGGCCAATTTTAGGCCATAAAATTCCATTTGAGGTATGTTTTTATCATTTATAAGTGTTGTATAATAGTTAGGATAATTTTTTTGCTTATTTTCTCTAAATATTAATGGATTGATATTGGGATTTTAGGGTTTATGATAGTTGCGGTTTTGGGTGATTTCTGGCTCATCAAAGTGGATTTAAAGCATATTTGAGGTAGGATTTCAAGATTAAACAATGTATTATAGTTATAATGGTAGAAAAAATTGTTGTTGTGCATATTTTTTATAATTTTTGTGGGTTTTATTAGAAATATTAGTTTAAAGTATGAAAAATAATTTGTATGTATATTTGAGATATTACATTGTTTAATTTTAACATGATACCACATTATTTATTATTTTTAAATTTTTATTTACTATTTATTCTGAAAAAATATATATTTTTTAATGTTTGTTAAGTATATATATGTAAATATATTTTGCTAAAATATATTTAATAAATTTTTCTAAAATAAGAAAAATAATTTAATTTTAATTTTACATACTAAATAGTATTTCAAGTTTATATGTTTATAAATTTTTTTAATGTATATTATTATTTAATTAAAAAATTATATATATTTGTAATCTTTATTAACATTTAAGTATGCTATTTATATATAGTTATATTTTTTTTATTGATTTACTAATCTTTTATTAATTAATTAATTAATCTAAAGTTTTAATTAATAGTATAGTGCGCGCATTGCAAAAGTGAAGTAAATTTGCTTGCAATGACTATTAATTGCAAGAGGTACATACATTATCTTATTTCTTGTTTTAATATTATTAAAATTTTGTTAGAGGAGTTTGAATATCTTAAATATTCATCCATAGTAAAGTAGCATCTGAGATTAAAAGTGTGTGTTGCAGTGATAACAGAAGGTTGAGAACTGTGTGTTTTAGTGAAGTAGGTTCTGAAAATTTTGTTTGTGTGTTGCAGAGTTATATGGAATAAACTTATTGTGTGTTGTTTGAATTGTTTGGCTTGTTGTTCAGAGATGATTAGATTACTATTATAGGGGAAATGCTTCTCGATTTTGTCTAGAATTATGTATTCTATTATTATATTTGTATTGTGTTGTGCTTATTTGATTGGATGTGATTAGATTGGAAGATGGTTAGGTTTCTAACATAGGGGAAAGGCTACCCAATTTTTCGTATGCTTATTTAGTTTTGTTTTTTTTGTTTTTTTTCATAGACATAGGAAATGATATGGATAGACCTGGACGTTACTTGAAGAAAGAGGAATGTATATATATAAATTTATAAAAAGTTTACGGTTTATTTATTATTATAGTATATATAATCAAATCATAATTAAATAATATATTGTACTTTATATTTTTTGTAGCTAAACACTACGCCATTTACACTAGCACAGATTAATGAAATGCGACAACAGTGGGCGAACGTACACCCTATGATGACTCCCAGGAGGAGACGTTGAATGTCTACAAAGTCTCCCCATGGGAGTCATCATAGGGCCACTTAAGATGACTCATTCAACAACGTCTCCCATAGGGGGAGACATTAAATGTCCACAATGTCTCCCCCATATAGCCATTAAATGTCTATTTTTTTGTAGTGCCATAGCGGCCTTCGTTCCGCACGCATAATGCCAATCTCTGCAAATAAACCAAGCCTTCAGATCTTGTACAATCAAACATACAGTTCACTTAACATATAATCAGATACAGTGTATTCAGTCATGCCTAATCAAGCAATCGCATGTATAATTATAATCATACTCATTAACAGGGTCCAAGCCCTAATCAAAACCAGGGTGTAGTTTTCTTACCTCTGGTCCTATGCTAAAGAACGAGTACGACCCTAAGCACGATCCTTCCCCGAACCAAGCGGTAACCCTAGTCCTAACCATAAATGATATTCTCGGTAAGTTCCAATTTCAAAAACAAACTCTGAGACGAATCCCATGCCCTCGGGACCTCCAATACCATCCAACGGATGGTGGCATCATCCCCCGAACCCCCAAGTTCTTCCCATGATCTAAAAATGATGGTAGGGGAACCCAACCAAGTCAGAGAGTTCCCAGGAACTCCCTTGCATAGCGCATGGGCACCCAGAACAAGGGCAGAGTCATATAAGCAAGTCAGAGAGCCACCAAGCCCTCCCCTGCCTAGTGTGGCATGCAGCCCCTTTGGCAGACCCACATGGGGCCATTTTGTAAGCGAGCATGCCTTGGTGCTTGATCATTCGTCAAGTCTTGCACCAAGCAACCTCATGGGATAGGGTAGTGGCAATTTTGTAATTATGCATATGTCTCCCAGACAAAAATTATATATGTTACTGGGAAGACCTTATTTCCCTAGAAGGCTCCTTAGGGGGAGGTGACCTTGTGACTTAGGGAAGCACCATGGCCATCAGCAGATAGGGGCCAAAGTTGTGTACTCCCTTTCCCTATCAAGGCTATATATTAATAAAACGATATTTATCCATACTTACTCCTGTGTGCTTCCTTGTTGCCTATGTGTTACTTATTTGTTATCTTCATTGGGCCATTGCGTGCCACTTGCCTTGTTGTGTGCTTTGTGTTGTGTGGACGTTCCTAGGAATGACTTGCTTTGTGCTTGCATGTCCGAGATGTGTATGTTGCTAACCACTAAGTTTGTTTGCCTACAGGTGTGTGTTGTAGGCTGACTTGCTAGCTTGAAGTGTCTGCAAATGCCGCATGTTCCGTCTAGTTGGAGTACCAAAATAGTCGGCCCGTGACAGTTGGTATCAGAGCCAAGTTAGAAAGAGCTTGGGAAAACACACTAATGGTAAGCAACACTCAGAGGATCGAAGCACTTGAGAAGCGTGTGGGGGAATTAGATGGCCTGGATGAAAGGGTCAGGGATCTTTCCTCTGCAAGTCATAACTCTGGATCGTCAGATGCAAACAATCGCATAGCTGCGCTAGAAAAGGAAAATGATGTTCTCATTTCTAGAATAATCGCGTTGGAGCAAAGAAACACTCCAACAAGACTTCTGTTTCCCCTCGGTGGGAAGAGCGCATTACGGCAGTGGAGCGCATGCTAAAGGAACAATAAGTTTCTATAAATGACACTACGGAAGACTGTAGGGAGGCAGTTGGCATGCTCAGAGAAGAAATGGTTGAGCTAACTGCCAAGGTATACCTAACCATGCGAGTGGTTGGGAATGCCCCTGCAACAGGGCTGATAGGTATGGAATATGTCTGAGTTAAAGTGCCCGAGTCGAGGCCCTATAACGGGGCCAGAGACGCAAAGGACTTAGAAAATTTCCTCTTCGACATGGAACACTATTTTAGAGCCATGCAGGCCGATTCGGAAGAAGGAAAGGTTGCCATGGCTACCATGTACTTGTTTGGGGATGCCAAGTTATGGTGGAGGACCAAGTATGACGACATAGAGAATGGTAGGTGCACCATCACATCTTGGGTAGAACTGAAGAGAGAATTAAAGACGCAATTTCTGCCAAAAAAAGTCGCATACATAGCTCGACGCTCGTTGAGAGAGCTTCAAAAAGTCGGGATAGTCTGAGAATATGTGAAGAAGTTTTCGGGACTAATGCTCGACATAAAGGACATGTCCGAAGTAGACAGGCTCTTCTGCTTCCTCGAGGGATTGAAACCGTGGGCCAAGCAAGAACTTCAAAGATAGGGTGTGTCTGACCTAGCCACCGCTCAAGCTGTTGCTGAACGATTAATGGACTACACTCCGGAGAGTAGCCTGCCTTAAAGGGCTACCCCTCCAACCAGCTCAAGTAGCGCTGGGAGTAAGAAGTCTGGGAAGTCATGGCAGGGCAAGAGTAGGGGAGAGAAGAGGACTGCTGAGTCCAATTCTTCCAGCGGTACAGATGTTGCTGTAGGGAGGAAGTCGCTAGCTTGTTGGCTCTGCAAAGGCCCACATAACTCGGCAGTTTTTCCTTACAAGGGCTAGTTGAATGCCCTCATTGGCCAGGAAGAACAAGGTGAAGGAGAAGAGGAAGATGAAGAGTATGTGCACATGGGCTCTGTCCGCCTGTTGAATGCTCTCAAGAAATATGGAGAAAAAGGGAAGAAGACCCTGGGAAAGGGGCTAATGTTCGTGGATGCCACCATCAATGGCAAGCCCTCCAAAAGCGTGATGATCGATACTGGCACCACCCACAACTTCATCTCTGAACTCGAAGCAAAGCGACTAGGACTAAAATTGGAGAAAGATGCAGGCCACATGAAAGCGGTCAACTCCAAGGCCTTGGCCACAACTGGCGTGGCTAAAGGTGTAAAAGTTAGAATCGACACCTGGGAGGGGCAGACTAACTTAGTGGTGGTCCATATGGACGACTTCGATGTAGTCTTGGGAATGGACTTTCTAACCGAGAAAGGTGCCATTCCAATTCCTGCCACTGGGAGCTTGCTCATAATGGGAGAGACTCCTTCAATGGTGCCTACAAAGGTGAAACCACCCCCTGGTGTGAAGCTTCTACCAGCTTTACAGTTCAAGAAGGGTGTGAAGAAGTAGGAGCCCACTTATGTAGCGGTACCCACCGTGTTCGAAGAAGCAGTGGAAGAGATTGTTCCACTAGAAATTACAAGGGTCTTAAAGATGTATGGGGACGTGATGCCAAATAAACTCCCCAAAGCCTTGCCACCAAAGAGGGGGATTGATCACCAGATAGAGCTGGTGCCGGGAGCGATACCTCCAACAAAAGCGCCTTACAGAATGGCACCCCCTGAGCTAGAAGAGTTGAGGAAACAACTAAAAGAGTTATTGGAGGCAGGCTTCATCAGACCGTCGAAGGCACCATTTGGCGCACCTGTGCTATTCCAGAAGAAGCACGATGGGAGCTTGAGACTATGCATTGATTATAGGGCTCTCAACAAGGTGACAGTTTGCAACACCTACCCCATCCCTCTGATCGTTGATTTGTTCGACCAGCTAAGTGGAGCCAAATACTTCACAAAGTTGGACTTGAGATCGGGCTATTATCAGGTGAGGATTCTTGATGCGAATGAACCAAATACAACGTGCGTTACTTGATATGGAGCATTTGAGTTTCGAGTAATGTTGTTTGGGTTGATAAATGCACCTGCCACTTTCTGCACACTGATGAACCAAGTATTTCACGAGTATCTAGATAAGTTCGTGGTGGTGTACTTGGATGATATCGTGGTTTATAGCGCCACGATTGAAGATCATCAAGAACACTTGGCTCAAGTGTTTCAGAAGTAGAGAGAGAACCAACTATATGTGAAGCGTGAGAAATGCTCATTTGCACAGGAGAGCATCAAGTTCCTAGTCCACGTTGTGGAACGTGGCCGAATTCATATGGATCTGGAGAAGGTGAGGGCAATCCAAGAATGGACAGCCCCCACAAACATGAAAGAACTCCGCTCCTTCTTGGGCCTAGCCAACTACTATAGACGATTTGTTGACGGCTACTCAAGAAGGGTGACACCCTTGACCGAGCTGCTGAAAAAGGGTGTGACTTGGGCATGGACTGACAAGTGTGCTGAATTCAGGAGTTTGAAGGAAGCCATGATGAAGGATCCTGTTCTTGCCTTGCCAGATGTTAGCAAGCCCTTCGAAGTACAGACAGATGCCTCAGATTATGCTTTGGGAGGGGTACTAGTACAAGAAGACCACCTGGTAGCATATGAGAATCTCAAGCTGTCTGAAGCTGAGAGGCGGTATACTGCCCAGGAGAAGGAACTCCTCCCAGTTATCCATTGCTTGCGAGTGTGGAGACATTACTTGCTGGGGTCAAAGTTCGTGGTGAAGACGGATAATGCAGCGATTAGTCATTTCCTTACTCAGCTGAAACTAACCCATAAGCAGGCTCGATGGTAGGAGTTCATGGCGGAATTCAACTTCTGTTTTGAGCACAGGCAGGATGCTTGAACCAGGCAGCTGACGCCTTGATTCGCAAAGCAGAATTGGAGACTCTAAAGATCTTGGCTAGTTTGTCGGCTAGCGTGGTGAACACTCCACTCAAGGAGCGCATCAAAGAAAACCTGGAGAAAGACCCGGTTGTCAGGACCATCTTGAAGCTTGTAAAAGAAGGCAAGACTCGCCAGTTCTGGGTGGAGAATGATCTTCTGTGGGCCAAAGGGGGTCGCTTGTATGTTCCGAAAGCTAGAGATTTGCGGAGGACATTACTAAGCGAGTGTCATGACACCTTGTGGGAAGGTCATCCAGGGTGGCAGAGAATGCATGCCCTCTTGAAGCAGGGATACTACTGGCCACAAATGCGAGATGATGTAGTGGAGTACACAAAGTTCTGTCTCGTCTGCCAGCAAGACAAGGTCGATAGGAACAAGACACCAGGGTTGTTGGAGCCATTGCGAGTCCTAAGCCGACCATGGGAGAGTATGTCACTTGACTTTATAACTAGCCTACCGAAGACAGGGGATTTAAGTGAAATCTTGGTGGTCGTGGACAGATTCTTGAAGTATGCAACATTCATCCTGGTGTCGAAGTACTGTTCGACAGAGGAGACAGACCAACAATTTTTCAAGCATATTGTAAAATATTGGGGAGTGCCCCAGAACATTGTTAGTGACCAAGATGGAAGATTCACTGGGACCTTTTGGTTCGAACTATTCAGTCTTTTGGGGTCACAACTGAACATATCCTCGAGCTACCATCCACAGACAAATGGACAGGCAGAAAGATTCAACAGGATGTTGGAGGAGTACTTGCGCCACTTTGTCAATGCCAATCAGAAGAATTGGCTGCAACTACTCGATGTAGATCAATTTTGCTTCAACTCTCAAAAGAGTTCTTCATCGAATAAGAACCCTTTTGAAGTTGTTAATGGACAGCAGCCACTGTTGCCCTACACAGGGGATGAATACCGCGGTCGGAACCCGCGAGCCTTTCACTTCACAAAAGACTGGAAGAAAATGACAGAGATTGCCCGAGCTTATTTAGAAAAAGCATAAAGAAGAGTGAAGAAGTGGGCAGATCAGAAGTACAGACCACTGGAGTTCAAAGCAGGTGACTTAGTGTTAATCAAGCTGAAGCCCGAATAGTTGAGATTCCGAGGAGACAAAGACATCAGACTCATTCGCAAGTACGAGGGTCCGGTCTCAATCATCTCAAAAGTTGGCCTAAATTCCTACAAAGTCGACCTACCAGCATGGATGAAGAAACACCCAGTCCTGCACGTCAGCAACTTGAAGCCGTATCATGAAGATCCAGCAAATCCAGAGCGCAACCAGTCAACCAAAGGAGGAGTCATCATTCAGCCAAGGAGCAAGCGTCAACCTAAAGAAATCCTGGCGGAAAGGATGGTCAACACTGACCATAAAAAGCATAAAGAGTATCTGGTAAAATGGAAGGGGCTCGCAGATGACGAGATCAGTTGGGAGAGGGCGGAAGACTTGAAGAAGCTCACACAAAAGATTGAAGATCTACAAGCTACTTCATTGAGGACGCCGAAGAATTAAGTAGGAGAGTGTGTGGCGTGCTTCCCCTTTGGCACACCCACATGGGGTCATTTTGTAAGTGAGCATGCCTTAGTGCTTGATCATTAGTCAAGTCTTGCACCAAGCAACCTCATGGGATAGGGTTGTGGTAGTTTTGTAATTATGCATATGTCTCCCAGACAAAAATCATATATGCTACTGGGAAGACCTTATTTCACTAGAAGGCTCCTTAGGGGGGGTGACCTGGTGACTTAGGGAAGCACCATGGCCATCAGCAGATAGGGACCAAAGCTGTGTACTCTCTTGCCCTATCAAGGCTATATATTAATAAAATGATATTTATCCATACTTGCCCCTGTGTGCTTCCTTGTTGCCTATATGTTACTTGTTTGTTATCTTTGTTGGGCCATTGCGTGCCACTTGCCTTGTTTTGTGCTTTGTGTTGTGTGGACGTTCCTAGGAATGACTTGCTTTGTGCTTGCTCATACTTCGTTATTGCCCATTGCATGTCTAAGATGTGTATGTGGCTAACCACTGAGTTTGTTTGCCTGCAGGTGTGTGTTGTAGGCTGACTTGCTAGCTTGAAGTGTCTGCAAGTGCCGCACGTTCCGTCTAGTTGGAGTACCCAAATAGCCGGCCCGTGACACCTAGTGCAGGGGCGCCCAAACCCAGGGCAGGGGCGCTACAACGCGAACCCAGAATTCTGAGTTCCATTTTCTGTGGTTCGTCCTACCTAAACTCGTCAAAATCCGACCCAAGACCCCCAAGAGTTATCAAACCAAGCTTCTAACTCAATACTAACTAATCCTTGACCCCCAAGTAGGTTATCCAACTGCCCAAGCAACCTTAAATAACCTCAAAGCACTCATAAAATAAGAAATGTCAAGAATCACACTTTGAGTTCTTGAAACTCAAGCTTTTCTCCAATTCATGAATTCAAAGCCCAAACCTAGAACCCAGACCTAATAACAGCCTCTAAATAAGTTTATAAACCAATTCCACCATCAATCCAACCTTTAAACATTACTAAGGGCACCAATTACGAATTTCAAAGATAAAAAAAAAAACCCATCTATATTCAAGAACATCAAGAGACCCCAAAGAAAAATACTCAAGAACCATTAAAGGCTTACCTCAGAGGTGGAGTCTGATTTCCCTAAGAGTTAAGGTGGATTAGCAGCTGCTAACTCTCCCAATTACTTCAATCTCCAAGCTTGGTTTGCTACCCTCCACCGAATGGTCTTGAAGATAGTTCCCAAGGAGAAGAAAAGAAAGCATAGTGTATAGGTAATGACCCAAGAACGTGACTGCCAAAGCTTAATCAAAATTTCCTACCATTTGGTCAAAAGACCAATTTGCCCCCACCCAAGCCAATGCCCCTTTAACCAAACCAAGGGCATTTTGGTCTTTTCCTAAGATTCCCATTAATCTCAAATATCATCATATTTCCCAATTAATCCAATACACCCAAATACTCATCAAATAATTTCCCAATACCCGATAAACGCCGGTAATGTACAAAATTACAAAAATACCCCTAGGCTCACCCCCGAGCCGAGTATTTAATCCCGTTGTTACCTTTTCACTAACTAGCACACTAGGATCACCTCGTTCCAAATAACTCAAATATATCCACATAATAATGTGATCTCAATCACAAATTACATACATTTACAGATATATCCTCAATGGATCAAAATTTCATAAATACCCTTCTAATAAGAAACGGGCCCACATGCATATTTAATACACTTAAACATGCATAAGTTGTCATATCATAATATAACTCATGTAATTCACATAATCATACATATATAATCACAAAATACACATAATATCCATTTATGCCTCCTGGCACACTAATCACGACACTAAGCCTGATTAGCAAATTTGGGATGTTACAATTTTCCCCTCCTTACAGGAATTTCATCCTTGAAATTTTACGCAAACAGCTCGGGATACTAATCCCGCATATTTGACTCCAATTCCCAAGTCTCCTCCTTGACCTTCCTATTCCTCCATAAGACCTTAACCAAAGGTATGGTTTTATTCCTCAGGACCTTGTCCTTCCAGTCTCATATGTGGACTGGCTGCTCCCCATAGGATAAGTCTGGCTGCAACTCCACATCTTTATAACTCAATACCTGAGCCTCATCTGATACATACTTCTGAAGCATTGAAATATGAAACACATTGTGAACTCCTGACAATGTCGGGGGTAAAGCTAACATGTAGGCCACCTGACCAATCCTCTCCAGGATCTCAAAAGGTCCTACGAATCTAGGGCTCAACTTTCCCTTCTTCCTAAACATTTTCACCTCTTTTAGCGGTGACACTCTAAGGAAGACATAGTCTCCCACTTAGAACTCCACGTTCCTATGGTATGAATCTGAATAACTTTTCTGTCTACTATGTGATGCGAGCATCCAAGCTCTAATCTTGTTGATGGCTTCATTGGTCCTCTGAACTGCTTCAGTACCTAAGTATTTCTTCTCACCCATTTCATCCCAATGAATGGGTGATCTCCACTTCCTACCATATAGCATCTCATATGGAGTCATTCCAATGGTCGGCTGGTAGCCGTTGTTGTAGAAAAACTCTATCAACGGCAAATACTTACTCCAGAACCCTGCAAAGTCCAAAACGCATGCCCAAAGCATGTCTTCCAGTATTTGAATCGCCGTCTCAGACTGACCATCTGTTTGAGGATGGTAAGTTGTACTAAATTTCAACCGTGCGCCCATGGCTTTCTGTAGACTTCCCCAAAACTTGGAAGTAAAGATCGGGTTCCAATCAATACGATAGACGTAGGAGTCCCATGGAGGCATACTGTCTCTTTCACATAAAGATCAGCGTACTGATCCACTTTAAAGTTCATCCTTACTGGTAAAAAATGGGTTGATTTGGTGTACCGATCCACAATCACCCAGACTGAATCATGCGGACCCACAGTCCTGGGTAATCCCACTACGATGTCCATAGTAATGTCCTCCCATTTCCATTCAGGGATACAAAATTGCTATAGTAGCCTTGCTGGTCTCTGGCGTTCAGCCTTGACTTACTAACACGTCAAGCACTTGGCTACATATTCAGTCACATATTTCTTCATCCCAGGCCACCAATATAAAGCTCTCAAATCCGGGTACATCTTCATGGTGCCTGGGTGAAGAGAATAAGTTGTAGTACGAGACTCATCTAGAATCTCTCGTATAATAGCAGCGTCCATTGGAACACAGATCCGACCCTTGTATCTCAATAAACCCATCTCTGAAACTGTATAGTCCTTAGCCACTCTGATGAGAATAAAGGAGCAACACTAAAAGATTCATTGCAAGTTCCAATTGGTCTAATTACAAGAGCAAGAGCTAGAAGGTTCAAAGAAGCATTTAATGGGCTAATTCAAGATATATGGGCTGATTATGGAAATATAAAGTCAGAAATTGGTCAAAATGGAGATCAATGCCTAGTTAATGTTATTGAGGCAATTTAAATGGTTGGTTAACCTCCCAAAACGTGGCCTTTAAGTTTGGAGGAGTTATGGGCATCTATGTATGTTTTATTTATGCCATTTAGTTATATTTTGATTGGTTAAATTAAGACTTTTTGTATTTAGCCATGTAGCTACTTTCTAGAAGTCTAATAGTCTATAATTGAAGAGATTTGGTCTATATTAATGAGTGTATCAATTTAATGCTTAAAATATAACTTTTCCTATTCTTGGAGGGTTGTTCCAAGTATAAATAGGGGACATACGAGTTTGCAAATCAGATTTGGAATTAATATATTTTTTAGAGTGTTTTCTCTTTGGTTCTTCAAAGAACTTCTTAGAACTTATCAAGATCTTTCTTGTGACGTTCAAATCCTTGACTTATCACTCACAATGCTTCTCATTTCTTGAGTATGGTGTCTCATATCTTTCTTATACCTTTGGTTCTTATATCTTTATAGATAACGAGTCAAGGTTCTATGTTTTTATAGAATCTGATTTTTGAACGATCCAAGGCCTCCTTGTTCTAAATTGTTTTCTTTTTTGGTCCCATTATTATTATTAGGTCTCAAATAATTTAGAATCACATCACACTCCAGCTAGGTCGTCTTCTCTATGCTTCATCAATGGAGGATCAAGCATCTGCCCTTCCCTAATCCTCTCATGGAGAGTAGACTACAAGGTGATGTTGGCTAATTGGCCCACCACCAACTTTATCCCCGCTCTAGTCATCTCCTTTGACAACTCCTTGGATATCTGTTTCTAACTGAATAACTATCATGGGCATCTCTGACTCAAGGCATCTACCACGACGTTGGCTTTCCCTGGGTGGTAAAGAATCTCACAGTCATAATCTTTCACCAACTCTAGCCAATGCCTCTATCTCATGTTTAGATCTCTCTGGGTAAAGAAATACGTTAAGCTCTTGTGATCAGTGTATATCTCACACGTTTCTCCGTATAAATAGTGTCACCACACCTTCAGTGCAAAAACTACTGACGCTAACTCCAAATCATGAGTGGGGTATCTTTGTTCATATTCTTTTAATTGGCGTGATGCATAAGCAATCACCTTCCTTACCTGCATAAGAACATAGCCCAATCACTGTCTCGAGGCATCGTAGTAAACTACAAACTTCTCTCAATATATTGGAAGACTCAGGACCAGAGTAGTGATCAACCGCCGCTTCAACTCCTTGAAGTTACTCTCACACTTATTTGACCATACAAACTTCAGGTTCTTACATGTCAATTCTGTCAGTGGGGTAGCAATCCTTGAAAACCCCTCAACGAAACGCTGGTAATAACCTGGCAATCCAGGGAAACTTCTGATATCTGAAGCATTCCTTGGCCTTGGCCAATCTTTAACCGCCTCAATCTTGGATGGATCCACTTTAATCCCGTCTTTGCTGACAATGTGACCCAGAAAGGTCATCTGAGGTAGCAAGAACTCATACAACCTAAATTTGGCATACAGCCTATGCCCCCTTAGCCTCTATAAAACCAAGCGAAGATGATGCTCGTGTTCTTCCTCTGACTGAGAATAAACTAGAATATCATCGATGAAGACGATCACAAATAGATCCAAGTAATCCTTGAACACCCTGTTCATCAAGTCCATAAAAGTTGTTGGGGCGTTAGTCAATCCAAAGGACATGACTAAGAATTCATAATGCCCATATCTGGTACGAAAAGTTGTCTTCGGTATGTCTTCCTCTTTGATCCTCAGCTGGTGAAAACAAGACCAAAGATCAATCTTTGAGAACACTATCTTTCCTTGTAGTTGATCAAACAAATCGTCAATTCTCACCACTAGATACTTGTTCTTAATAGTCAACTTGTTCAGTTATCTATAATCAATACACATTCTCAGAGAACCATCTTTCTTTTTCACAAATAAAAATGGCACAGCCCATGGCGAGAAACTAGGCCTGATAAAACCCAAGTCAAGTAGCTCACGTAATTGTACCTTTAGCTCTTTCAGTTCCACTAGAGCCATTATGTATGGTGCCCTAGGCACTAGTTCTATACCTGGTGCCAACTCAATAACGAATGCAATCACCCGGTGCGGTGGAAATCCTAGTAAGTCCTTAGGGAAAACGTTTAAGAACTCATAAACCAATCTAGTCTCCTCTGGTCCCACTGACACAACCTTAGTGGTGTCTACCACACTAGCTAGGAATTGTATGCAACCGTCTCGAAATAGATCTCTAGCCCTCAATGTTGATATCATAGGAACACGAGGTACATGCACAGTGATGACAAAAACAAATGGGTCCTCACCCTCAAGCTCAAACATCACCATATTTTTCTTACAATCTATAGTCGCCTGGTACTTGGCTAACCAATCCATACCCAGAATTATGTCAAAGTCATTCATAGCCAACTCAATCAAATCCACTAATAATTCTCTACTGTCAACCACAACTTGAAATGATCTAACCCATCTCCTAGAGACTACCAGCTCCCTAGTAGGAAATATGGTCTCAAACCCCACAATATAATAGTCATAAGGTCTACACAATCTATCAATTATTCTACTAGAAGCAAATGAGTGTGTAGCACTAGAATCAATCAATACAGTGTAAGAAGTGTTAGCCCTAGAAAGCTGACCTATTACTACTAGGGGAATAGCCTCAGCCTCTGCCTGTGTCAGTGTGAACACTCAAGCTAGAGTCAAGTTGTCTGCCTTTTTTGGGTCCTCTTTCTTCACCATTGGGCAATATTTCTTGAGGTGCCCCACTATCTCGCACAGAAAGCAGGCCTTTGCTCGACACTCCCCTAGATTGCGCCTTCTACATCTGGCATATTCTGGAAAAGTCCTCCAGATTTCATTGCCGCCCTAGCGGCTAATTTGTATACCTCGTGGCCTTCTATCGAGGCCTGAAGCTGAAACGGTATCGGAGGTATTCCTTTTCTGGTCACTAAGGCCTCTACCCCTGCCAGACCCTATAAAGGGAGCTTCCATCCTCCTGGTATCCCTTCTGGCTGCGTTCTCGTGCCAGATCTAGTTTTCAGCGCCCTCTGCAATAAGGACCCTCTTTACCACCTAAGCGTATGTCATCACTCTAGGCACTATGGTAATTCTGACATCTTGGGCTATCATAGAGTTCAGCCCTTAAAGGAACCTCTCTGTCCTGGTCAGATCAATAGGCACCAAGCCTAAAGAAAACTTGGCTTGTCTGTCAAACTTCAGGACATATTCTGTTACTGACATATTTCCTAGAACCAAACTGCATCATTATAGTATTTTTCATTAAACACTTCTCTAAACTCTTCCCAATTCATTATGGTCACGTGCTTAGTCTCAGACATTACCTCCCACCATTCTGGGCATCTTCCCAAAACATGTATGTGGCATAGGCCACTCTCTCATTTCCTAACGCCCTCATAAAGTCTAGGATGGATGTGATCATGCTCATCCACTACTTAGGCTTGAGTGGATATGTACTACCCTCAAAAGTCAGAGGGTGTTGTTTCTTGAATCGCTCATATAATGGTTCCCAGTGATTCTTAACCTCTGACTATTGTTGTATGACTCGTACTAGGGCAGCAGGTGGTATTACTGGCATATCATTCCCTGTTGGAACCTACTGCTATCTCAACTGGCAAATTTCTTCTTCCTGTCTCTACAGTCTAGCTTGCATTTCAGCAAGTATCTGTTGCCATTTCTCAGGGGCTGGCGGAGGGTCTGTGCCCTGGTTATCATTTTGTGCCTATATTTCTCGGCTGGCAAGTCGATCTGACTGCCTTGGAAGCATACTTCCAAGTATATTTACAGTCAACAATTCGGCCTATAAGGAATTGATAACAGTATTCAACCCCGCCCCGCGGTCTAAAATCGATCAAATAAGCATTCACATGCAATCACAATGCTAATAAGCATTTCAATAGCCTTCACACGCAATAGCCATGCTAATAAGAAAATTGTTTCATATTCATGCTCAAACATAGTGCTAATAAGCAATTCCTGGCATTTATAAACAGATAGCAGTGCTAATAAACATTTTCTAGCATTCAAAAGCAACAGTAGTGCAAATAAGCACATCTTTTAACATGCATACATCATTCAAGGGCCAAGCCCTATTAGAATAGCTCATGCTTCCTAATTAGACAAACATATAAGGCCTATATATCTCATTTAAACAATTAAACACATAACCATCATATGAATTACTGAACCCTGAGTTGAGCTCGTCTTTAGCGGTAAATGTACATGCCCAACCTATCTTTAGGAGCCCATAAACCTAGACAGCTCTTATACCAAGTTGTAACACCCTACTAATTCAAGTCCATTACAAAATGTGTTTAACATGGTGCTAGACTCGCTAAACGAGTCATTTGGACTTAAACGTGTGCTTAAAGTAACAAATGTTTCAGGTATTAAAAATTGTGTTCAAAGAAGTAAACATTTTCATTCAAAGGTCCAGTCTGTACATGGGATCCCCCTCAAAAAAATAAGTTTAACAATTATTTAAAACTACAAAAGATTACAAAATAAGCCGGCCTAAGCAGGAAAGTATGGTTCAACCCAAGTCCTTCTGTGATACTCCGGTCGTGGCGGTCGAGCAGGCTGCAAATATACACGCCGCCCCTAGAGCTCTCCAACTCGTGGCTGGTCTAGCTTCTCCTTACCCTTACCTACACCACATATCACCCGTGAGCCAAGGCTCAGCAAGAAAACTTAATTAAACAGATTCAAATAGACAAATAGAACATAAACAACATGTTCAGCCATACCAACTGTACTCAAGCAAATATGTTTTCCAATTTAAGTGACCATAAAGTCAAACAAGTGAATACTACACCTCTATTTATTGAAATGACATCCGAGCCAAACAAGTGCATATGGCAATCCCAGGGTAGCCTAGCCATAATGGCCTTCATTTCGCACGCATAATGTCGGCCTCGGCACATAAATCGAGCCTTCAGTTCTTGTACAATCAAACATACAGTTCACTTAACATATAATCAGATAAAGTGTATTCAGTCATGCCTAATCAAGAAATCACATGTATTATTTCAATAATCATGTAATAAAACAAGCAAGCAACATGGTTGTCAAACTAAATAATTTCTACTACTTTTATTGACAATATGAAATCGTGTTACATGTCCAGCATGGTTTTATAAGGGCATAAAACCCAACACTCGTGCCAAATAACTCAGTATATCCACATAATAATGTGGTCTCAATCACAAATCACATACATTTACAAATAGAGTTGTAAATGTGGGCCAGCCCAGCCCACATTTTCGTGCCTCTGAATAATTCGGGTAGGGTTGGGCCGACCCATATTTGAAAGAGTAACCCCAGCATGGCCCACAGGCCCGGCCCATGCGTGTCGTGCTTGTGCCGTATCGGGCCCAAGTCGGCCGACCCATTTCCTTATTCAGTTCGGCCCACGTTCCTTATTTGGACCCAAATTTGGGCCCATTTTATCATTGCCAAAAAAATGTGAGGATGGGGAATTTGACCCTCCACCTCTTCTTTAACAATCAATGGACTCACCACCAATCCAAATACATTTCTTTGTTTAAATTATATTTTTAGATATTTTTATATACTTTTTAACAATACTTTAACCAAAATTATGTCAAAGATAATTATTAGAATTTGAATACCTACTAATAAATGCTAAAAATTTTAACTCACAAATATTAAAATAAATTAATATAATTATAAAAATATAAACATTGAGAAAAATAATAGACTTTTGTTTTTAATTAATAGATAATTGAGAAATAAAAATTTATTATCATTATTAGTGTCAAAATATCGAGCTTTTTATCGTGTCGTGCTTTTGGGCTAGTTTGTTCGTGCTTTCGTGTTGTACCTTTGGGCTTGTCGTGTCGTGCCGTGCTCAGGCCCATGTCGTGTCGTGCCGTGCCATGCCAATTTTCAATTCATGTCGTGCCTGGCCAAAGCCCATATTTTTCGTGTCGTGTGGTGTCGTGCTCGTGCCTCCTGGGCTCATGCTGATTTCGTGCCATGCTAGAAAGCCCGGCCCATATTTACAGCTCTATTTACAAATATTTCCTCAACGGGTCAAAATTGCAAAAATATCCTTCTAATAAGAAACGGGCCCACATGGATATTTAATACACTTAAACATATATGAATAGTCATATTATAATATAACTCATGTAATTCACATAATCATACATATATAATCACAAAATACACATAATATCCATTTATATCCTCCCGGCACACTAATCAAGGCACTAAGCATGATTAGCATATTTGGGATGTTACGTGTAGAGATACATCTGGAAGATCTTGGTCTGAGTATTTTAAGGAACTGCTTTGGATTGGATGTTCGTTGGAAATTAAAAAAGATAGTGAAAATTCTTGATAGTTTTTCAATTGGTAAATCCTCATCTTTTTATTTCTTTATGAATAATGTTTTGCATGTTAATGGATCTGATTATTTAAAGTTTGTTTAAATAAAAAAATTTGAAATTGATGGTTGGATGCCTTGATTCTGCTCCTACCAGTCGTTTACTTATATAATACAATGCGCTCTCGATATTATTTTCTTCCCTGATCAAGACCGCGCTAGCAGCATACTCTGTGACTGCTAGATAGACATACAAAGTCTCTCCTTCTATTGGTTTGGGTAGATTGAGAGGTTCAGCCATTTGATGTTTGATAGCTTGGAAGGCCTGCTCACATTATTTTTTCCATTCGAATTTTTTACTGCCACTCAAAAGATTAAAAAGTGTGTGATTTCATGTCGATTAGAGCCTGGATTTTTTCGAAGTTTGCCTCTATTCCCTGTGAATTTACTATAAATCCAAGAAATTTACAAGAACCTACCCCAAAGGAACACTTAAGAGGATTCAACTTCATCTGATATTTCTTCAAGATGTTGAAGCACTCCTGAAGGTCAGCCACATGTCCACAAGCTTTCTTTGACTTTACCACCATTTCATCGACATATACCTCCATATTGTTGCCAATCTGGTCTTTGAACATATGGTTTAATAGGTGCTGATAAGTTGCCCCAGCGTTTATTCGAAAAAAATGCATAACCTTATAGCAGTATAGTCTGGTGTTGGTCCGAAAGACAGTGTGTTCCTCATCTAGTGGATGCATGCTTATCTAGATGTATCCAGAATTAGCATCCATAAAAGATAATGTCTCGTGCCCTGATGTAGCATCGACCAGCTGGTTGATCCTTGGCAATGGAAAGCAATCCTTCGAGATGGCTTTATTGAGGTCTATGAACTCCACACAAGTCTTCCATTGTCCATTCGATTTGGGGACTAGGATGGGATTTGAGACCCATGATGGATAAAATGCTACCTGAATAAACCCATTCTTTTTTAGTTTTTCAACTTCTTCTTTTAAGGCTATTGATCTATCTTTATCGAGTAGCCATCTCTTCTGCGGTACTGGTGATAATTTTGTCTATGTTCAAGACATGACTAGTCACTACTGGTCTGATTCCAATCATGTCTTGATGCGACCAGACAAAAACCTTCTGATTTTTCTTCAAAAACTCGACTAGCTCATTTCTTCTTGTTGTTTCTAAGTTTTTACTGAATTTGGTTGGATGTGTTTCTTCTAACTTGATCTCCTTGAGATCCCCCACGGCTCCAATCTCTTCAAAATAATCCCCAAAGAGAGGATTTTTCTCCCTCTCCTCACTTGGGCAACACCCTATTTGGTGACTTGATCACCTGATTGAGCATTTAGCTCATTTACAACTCCTTGCAACCTATCTTTATGTCCATTAGGGCTGCTCAAGGAAAAAAGACTTGTGCTCTCTTCACTATTCCTGTAGTCATTGGAAGCCTAATCGACCATGTTGGTGTGAGCCCTTCTCTAGAAAAACCTTAAATGGTCTGGTTGCATGGTTCCAGGTCTTGTATAGACAACTTCATTCTCTCCAAGGATGACTTATATAATATGTTGACTAAACTTCCTGTGTCAACCAACACTCTCTTCACCATCATGTTGACAATTTGAACATCCACGACCAGGGGTATGTGAGGGGAAATCGAACATGATGTGAATACTACTCAGAGAAAGTTATACAATCTTCCTCTACTCGAGCTTTTTTGGGAGTCCACTCCTTGACTGTTAGCATTTTGACATCCTGCTAGTGACGTAGGGTCCTGGTGTTTCTCTCTCTCATCTTACCACAATCACCAACAACGTATGGTCCTATACATACTCAGACATCGGAACTCCCCACATCACTGCGCGTGCCAAGGAGAAACCCTATAGTTTACCTGAAAGGGGGAAAAGTAAGGGGGTGAGCTAAAAGCCAAGTAATGAAGTACAACAAATACAAGAATATCAAAGAAAGCGCAAGAAGAGCATATTTGTATTGTAACTCAGGGCAAAAACATATCATCTTCATACTCATAAATTATAATCATAATCGTAATCATAGTCATACATCACAATCACACATCATAGTCATAATCTTTGTGATCATGGCACCCCTATTGTTCATGTCATATCTTGAGGTTTCCAGCAAAAAAACATAAACTGGTAAGACCTCCTCTATGAGGTAAACAAGATCTCAGGTCCTTGAATAACATCAGCGCGCCCGCCCTTTGAGTTATGTCATATCCTTAATAACTCCTTTATTGTGTCGTGTTTAGCACGCTAGCAACTTTTTTCTTTCCATTCATCATACAAGCACATGTTTCACAATTCATATCAACACATAGAGTTTACACTTTTCATAACACTTGACTTATCATAACATATCAAAACATAAAATTTACATTTTCATAACATTTGATTTATCATAAAATATGCTTTCCATAACACTTTATTTCTTACCTTTCATAGCATAACACATAGAAAAATTCTAACTAACTTCCTTACCTCAGGTCCAAGCAAAAGCAATGTGCGAAAACGTCACAAGGAGCCTATAACCATAATCAAACGTTCATCTTTTAAATCACGTAAGAATACTCATGCCCAACATACATACCACATGTGTGCATGAGTCATGCACACGTGGCACAAGTTGCACCATAAGTCTATTTATAAAACAACATCACATAGAATCATAAAAGAATACTGCCAATTCTATCAATCAATCATTCATGGTTACAAAATAAAAACCATATACTTGAATAATAGGCGTATGTTTGAACGTAAAAAAACACTTGCATGTAACATACATACGTGGGAGTGCTCTTAAAATTAACGCTTAAAGTTGATAAATTCTATATGTTCGTTTCATTGTCTTTTTCTCAAAAATTCAGCAAGCATAAATAATTTGTCCCTTCAGTAAATACTACATTATTCATTTAAATCAAACATTTGTCATTCATAAATTTTATTACAAAAATTTAATTTATTTAAAATAATTCCTTAGCTTTAATTTGTATAAATAAAAATCCCATTTATTATTTAATAACATTTTAGAAGAATGTGACAAAATTTTGTAGTTACTTATAATTACTAAATGAATTTCTTAATCACCTTTAGAAGAAAATAATTTTACTTATCATAAAAAAAACTGCATAATTATAAATGAGAAAATACAAATTTAAATTGTTAAAAAATCACATTTATCATATATAAAATCTAAGACTTAATTAGTTTTTCATGGATTAGGTTGTTGTGCATGATCTTGGTAAGAACTTTTCACACCTTTAAAGTTTCCATGATTGTTCTTGAAGTTTTGTGTTATGTTAATATGATGTGATGATTGGTTTTATATGCATGTTAAAGACTAGGATATTAGTCTATAATGGCTAGAAACATGCTAGGGTTGAATTTATTAGGTTGTGACTGTTGGATTTAGTGATTGGAGAGATAAGATGAGGAAGAAGCTTAAAAAGGTTGATTATTGCATGAAATTTGGTAGGGCTATTGAGTTAGGGGCTACTCATGAATTATTGGTATATTATTTATCTCTAGGAGTTGTATGATGAGATAGAGGGATTCCAAATGAGAAAAACCCAAAAGGAATCATTAAAAACGGATAAGAATTGAGATAGAGATATACAATTGTTTGAGCGCCTAGGTGCCTGAGATGAGCGTCGAGGCGCTCGAGATGCCCCGGAAAATCTAGAAACGAAGCGCCTAGGCTCTCGAGATGCCTAGGAAAATTTGGAAATGAAGCGCCCAGATGCCCGATATGAATGCCTAGGCGCTCGACTACGACAGTGTAATGCCCTGACTAATTTTAGACCTCGGACCATTAAAATCTACGAAACATAACTACTATTTTGGAATACATACATACATAAAATATTAGAACTTTATTAAAAATCCAAAATACGGTACGAAATACAAAATAAGGTATGGGTACCCATTGTTTAGTACATAAAACATAATAACATAAACTTTAATCAATCGTTTAAATACTAAGTGCGGAAATGCATAAAACATAAATTAAAAGACTTTAAACAACGTCATCCTCGATCTTCCCGCAGTCCATTCAATCCATCCATCTCCAATACACATGCCAAGCTGCCATGAATCTGTCCCGCCCTCCAAGTTCATTTTCCTGCACCATCTAAAATTAGAGGAATGAGCCTAATGGCCATCAAGGAAAATCTACTAAAAACATATATCATACATTATAAAACATATGACGTAAAAATGTATATCATATAGCACTACAATATTAATGGCCATTACCTCATTACCGTAGCATGTGATAAAACCATCTAGGTCCTCAGTCTACTAATCGAGGTAGGTTAAATCACAAAATAGTATAGGATAGCCCATCTAGGTCCTATGTCTACTAATAAAGGTAGGGTAAATAATAACTATAATACACGATAATGATAAAAATCTTGGGGTTTGTTATCTAAGCAACTATAAGCCTCAAGTGACTACAAAACATATTTATGCATACATACATAGCACATATCATAGCATATAAACATATCATAACACATCATATAAACACATATAATCTAAAATGTTTTCCTTACAAAAAACTGGGATATTGGAGACAAGAACGAGATTGGAACACTCCTAAAACCAACAGTAAAAACCCTGAGTTTCTAAAGAAAATGAGATGAAAAAGAGAACTAAACCATCAAAGTAGAAACTTACAAAAAACCTTAAGTTTCAAGAAACTTAAACACCTAATCAAAAATCCATAATAATAAGTTAGGATCTGAAAGAAAATGGAAGGAAATAAAAGAACTATGATGGATTAAACCTAAGGATAAGAATACCTTGAATGGACTATGATTTTGATCTACACCTCGATACCGAAATAACACTCTATCTTAATTCCCAAGTATTTAGAAAATCTTAGATTGGAAAAGCTTTTATCCCAAAATGCAAGTGTTTTCTCTCTAGAGTAATCTTAACAGCTTGGAGGCTCTGAAGAATGTTTGAATGATGAGTGAAATGGCTGAGTACTAGGTCCTATTTATAGAGTTCAATGAGTGAAACTAACTCCTTTTAAAATGAATAATAATTAAAAAGATTTGAATTTTTGTTTCAACAGATGCCCAGAACTCGGTCAAAAATGGTCAAGAGCAAGTCCAAGTGGTTGGGGGCTATTTCTAATTAAAATCCACAAAGATTCAAAAATGGCTCTAGGAGCCGATATATCACCTACCCTAGGCGATATATCGCCCCTACCTATGTTCCGTGCTTTCGTTCATGCGAAGTCGACGTGTTTTTCGTATCTCCCATAAGCGATATATCGGCCCCTATAGCTGCGATATATCGGCATACATTGATATATCAAACATGTTTTTGCACTCTTTCAACATATTTTGAATTTGCTTAAATAGCTTTGACTGAGTAAAACGTGATCCTAACAGCTGCTGGAAGGTTCTAGAGCTTATAGATTTATCCTTTATTAAATTATTCATCCAAAATGCTTAAATCCTTAATAAACATGCTTGTGACAAGTGTCACGTTCTTATTAGTTTTATGTAAACCTTAGGTTATAATAAATAATATTTCTAGGACAAGCTATATTAATTAAACCTTATGTTATAATTAATATTTCTAAACTATAGGTTAAACTTATAAAATCTATAACTGTTTTTATGAGTTCCAACTAAATCCCGGCTTGAACCAATATCCACAAAAACTAAAATACTACAAGCTATTACTATACTACTACTACTACTACTACTACTACTACTACTACTACTATCTAGCTAAGTAAAATTCTGAGACACTATAGACAGAGACATATTTTGGGGATTTTAAGGTCGTATTGAGGCTGTTTTAAGAGGGGTTCATGGGGAACTTCCTCCTAGACTTTTTGGGAACATTTTTATGACTTTTAGGACCTTGCTAAGGACACTTCAAGGTTGATTGGGTCTTAGGAAGTATAAGATTTGGTTCATGACATTTGGTTAAAGTTATGAGTCTCTAAAGGTTACATGTTGTATGTTTTGAATTTAGGATTGACCAAGGCACTTGAATGGAGGTGATTGTGTCCTACTAGACTTGACGTAAAAAGAGTGGTCACAGTTACACACTATGCGCATTTGAGTGCACAAATATTTTGTATGTGTGATCTAATGATTCTGAATGTTCATGTTATGTTTATGATTATGCTATGTCATATATGTTATGATGATTACGAATGTAGCATGCTTTTGTGTGTTGATGCATGCTCACATTGATATATCTGGAAAGGTTATGGAGGATACCTATTGTAGCGTCCCAAAACTCCTAATATGGCTAAGTATTTTAATTAGCGTGTGGAGAGAGTAATTATGTGAATTATATGATTATATGGTTGAGTATGCATGATTATATGTATTGAATGTGTTTAAAGACACACTTTTGTTTAAAAAAAAATGGGTAATTTCGTAATTTTGACCCGTTGAGGGTATATTTGTAATTATTATGTGTTATGTGCTTGATACCATATTTTTATGTGGATATATGTGATTTTCGACATGAGTGGATCATTTCGGGTAGTATTCGCGGAAAATTCACAACGGGGATAAATGTTCGGCTAGGGTCGGGCCAAGGGGTATTATGGGAACTTCTAGTATCTTGAGAGTACTGGTAAAATGAAATTAATTGTAGGAATAATTGTATTTGGTGGATTAGTTGATTAATTTGGATAATAGTGGTGTAAATATGTTTTTTACGCAATAGACAAAAATGTCTTTGAGGTTAGCTTTGAGGTTAGGTAAAGGCAAAGGGCAAAATGGTCATTTGACCAATAATTAGAAAATTTTGGCTAATTCTGAAAACTCGGCCTTCCCACACGTTCAAGACCCCTATCTTTATTTCTAGCTCCATCTTGAACTTTTTCTAACACAAACCATCAAACTAGGAGCAAGGCTTTTTGAATTTTTTAGGATTTGTAAAGGGAATTAAAGCTTACAAGTTGGGATTAGTAGTTGCCAAGTCCTCATAAACCTAAGAATTTTTTAAGTTGGAACAGAGGTAGGTAATTCTTGAATCTCTTCACCTTCTTTAATGTTTTTTTTTAGTGTTCTTGATGAGCTTTTGGGGTTAGTGTTAATTTTGAAAATTTGGTGCATCTAGGGAGTTTGTATGTTATTGTTGATGGTGGAAACATGTTCGCTAGCTGTTCTAAGGCTTGGAATCAAATTTGAAACTAAAATTTGGCTTGAATTCTCATATTTGGGGTAAAGTTTAAGCTTAGAACTCTAAGTTTGCAAATTTGTGGTTTTGATGTGTAATTGATGTTTTAGTGGTACTATAACGTCCCAAATTACCTAATAAGGCTTAGGGCCTTGATTACGAGGTCAGGATGGAAAATTATGTGATATATATGTGTATCAATATGTGATTATGTGAGTTATATTATAATATGATTTGATATGCATGTTTAGGTGTATTAAATATGCATGTGGACCCATTTCTAATAAAAAGGGCAATTTTCGTAATTTGGCATATATGTGATATAAGTGTTGGACCACAATATTATGTGGATACATTTAGGTTACTCGACACGATACGATCCTAAGGAGCAAGTTAATGAGAAAGTCACAAGGGACCCATACTTGACTCAGTGTGAGTCAAGAGGTATATTGGGTATTTAGTACATTATCGGGTTATTGGGTAATGGGAATGATTATCTGATGATATATTGGGAATTAGTGAAATGAGGAGGGAATTCTAGGAATTTTGACTTTTTGGCCCCTAGGGTTGTTTTGGGACCCCGAGCATTTGGATTTGCTTGAGGTTACTTAAGCTTGAAGTAACCTAACAGAATATATAAAAAGAATTTCAATATTCTCTCTCTCTCTCTCTCTCTCTCTCTCTCTCTCTCTCTCTCTCTCTCTCTCTCCCGTTCGTTTATTTGACACCCGTTAACATTTTTGAATGAAACATGAGTTTTAGGACTCAGATTCAAGAAAGGTTAGAGTCATAATGATTCAAGGGAAGATTAGAAGCTTAGTATCCAGAGGATTTAGCGAGAAACGACATAATCAGAGGTAATTTAAGCTTTGAATTTCTGAGATTCTGTTTCCTAAAGTTTCTTAAGTTTTGAATTTGGATTCTATGTTTTGATGGGTTTATGAGTTGTTTGAAGCCTGGATTTTGATGGCTTTGGGCCATTGAGATGTTTGGGAACTTTGTTTTGGGATTTTGATATGTTTAGATAGGTTTTTGGAAGGTTTTTAAATGGAGAAAATGAAGGTTTTTGGCTGGGTTCGTGGTTGGGTCGCAGTCCTGTTCTTGGGCACCACGGCCTAGGATTAAAGAAGGAGGAGGCTCTCACTGATGGGCAGTTAGGGCCACGATACAGGGTAGGCGCGTCGCGGCGCAAGGCGCATGCAAAGAGGGGTTTGGCCTCTGTCTAGAGGTGGGTCGCGGCTTAGGGCTGAGGGGTCGCAACGCTTAAGGGAAATTTTGGCCAAAGTGAGTTTTTAGTCAAGGGAACTTAAACCTAAGGGCTCAGGATCGATCCTACTACTCGGTTTGGTAGGATTTGACATCCCGGAGACTAGGACTCGGTCTGAAAGCCTTTATTTACTCATTTCTGACAAAATTATGTTTGATGGTTATGACTACGTTATCGCTATGGGCTCAGAATCAGGATCGTGCTCGAGGGTCATTTATTGGTAACCTGTGCTTGGATTAAAGGTAAGAAAACTGCACCCAGTATGTGATACATGTGGTTATGGCGTGGCCTAAATGTTGAATGTAGAATTGATCAGAGCTTAAGTCTCTGTAATTGTGCATGATTATTATTATGCTTGTGATTCCGAATTATTGAACAGAAATATCAATAGGGCATTAGCGCCTAAGTATGTGCATGATTATGATTACGCTTATGATTTTTGATTAAGCATGATGAATGCTTTGTATCTGGATATTTGACATATGATATAAGCATGTTTGATTTATCTTATTGAGAAAGCTTGGCTTATTAGTCAAGGGCGGCAATAGCGTGTTGCACGCTGGTCGTTATGGTTATGCTTAACTAGGAGTGCATCATACGCTTGACCGACCTATTGGTCAGGGAAAACTCAGCGTCAGGTACGTTGGATCAGATCCAAAGCTGATTATACAGAGGATAGGGCAATGGGCCCCGGGGTGACTTATTAGTCCCATATCCTATCATTGACTTATTAGTCAAGGATGACATGAGCACGATGAGTGCTGGTCATAAAGCATTGACTTATTAGTCAAGGACGGAATGAGCACGGTGAGTGCTGGTCATAAAGCATTGACTTATTAGTCAAGGACAGAATTATCACGTGGAGTGATGGTCAGCACCAGGTACGCTTATACAAAGGATAGGGCTAAGGGACCTGGGGTGACTTATTAGTCCCATATCCTAGCATTGACTTATTAGTCAAGGACAGCGTTAGCACAGTGAGTGTTGATCGTGAGGCATTGACATATTAGTGAAGGATGGTGTTAGCATGCGGAGTGCTGGTCGTAAGGCATTGACTTATTAGTTAAGCATGGCAATAGCGCGGAGCGCTGGTCCATATGGTTTAGTCTAACTAGGAGCGCATCATATGATTGACGCCAACTAGGAGTCCATATGGTTTAGCCTAACTAGGAGCATATTATATGGAGAGAAAACTTAGCGCCAAGTTAGCTAGATCAGATCTGAGGCTGGTTATACAGAGGACAAGGCAGAGGGCCCCAGGGTGACTCATTAGTCCCATATCCTAGGGCGTTTAGCCAGTATGATTCCATAATCATATATTTTGGGCATTGGACCCCGATATAATTTATTGATCATTTATCTAGGGTAATTGGTCCCTTATGACACTGTAGTAATTTATATGAATGTAATGCATGCATGAGTGGGGTTATTACTGCAAGGCATGCTTATTATGATTTGGTAACATGTTATTAACTACTTATGAGCATATTTAAGTTTTCTTGTTGAGCCTCGGCTCACGGGTGCTATGTGGTGCAAGTAAAGGGAAAAGAAATCTGGACCATCCTTGAGTGGAGAGCTTAGGTGATGATGTGTACATATGCGGCTGCTCGACCATCACGGCTGAGGGTTTAAAGATGAACTAGGGTCGAACCCTATTTTTCTGCTTAGATCGGCAAGTTGTAACTATTTTATTGTAATTAACCTTTCAAATGTATTTTGGGATCCCATGTATACAGTAAACGTTTTAGTGAAACGTTTGTATCTTTGACCAAAAATTTTAACCCCAAAACGTTACTCACGTTTAGTTACATGATTATGTCAAATGAATCATTTAGCGAGTTTAACACCATTTAAAATACATAGTGTAATGGTCCCTGGGTAGTAGGGTGTTATAGGTACCTTGATGTCATATGTGAGTTGTATTACTAAATTGTGGTTGATTTTTGGTTAAAAATCAGCTGAAAAATTTATTGGAGACGAGTTTTTGGGACTGATATTGCAAGGAAATCTTAGGTTTGAAATTTGGGCAAGCACAAAAATTTTGGGCTCGATTTTTAGGTTCCAGAGACCTAGTGCGACCACTTTAGTGTCCCAAAAAGCCCAGGATTTCATAATAGTGCGATCGCACTAGGGGTCTAGAAGCCCTAAAATTTATGGGGGCGCGACAGCATCGCCAGGTGCCTAGAAAACATGTTTTGAAGATCTATTTTGGTGGCCACTTAGGGGCTGGGGGGACGATTCCATTACATTGTTGAATAGCATTGGAGGTCCCAAGAGCTAGGGTTTAATTTTGGAACTTGCTTGTACTTAGACCCTAATAAGCATACCATTTATGTTGTGACAAGGGTTTCTATGGGGCTTGGGAAAAGGATCGCACTCAAGGTCATTCTGTCTTCAGCATGCGACTTGAGGAAAGAAAACTGGCCCATTCACCTAGAGTTGAGCATTGGCCTTGACATCTGAACGTGGTTATGACTGTGCATTGAATCTATTTAGGGTTTTGTACCAATGTTTTGTAGTTGTACCTGTTGCATCTGATTCCTTTGTATATGTATGTGGTTGATCGGCATGGGTTGCATTCCACAATATACATACGATATGTAGGTCATGATGGCGGAGCCACCATGAGGGTGTTGTACTCATTTGTTCGACATAGGTCTTGTAAATAATTTATATACTTAAATGAATTGTTTATTATCTATGAAGCATGTTGTTTGTTGTTTATACTTTATTGGATATTTTTTATACCATGTTGGTTTTCTTGATGGGCCTTGGCTCCCGGGTGCTCTATGGTGTAGGTAAGGAAAAGGGAAAAGTTTACCAGACATGAGTTAGAGGGCTTTGGAGCGACACTTACATGCTTGGCCTGCTCGACCGCCACGGTCGAGATATTTTGAGGGACTTAGAGTATAGGTCCAATTTTGTCGCTTAGGCCAACTATTTTTGTAACTTTGGTTGTAGTTATATGTTGTTTAGAACTCTTTTTGGCATCCCTTGCAAATGTTTATTGTTTCAATGAAAAGTTCACTCATTTCAACCAAAATTGCTAATATATAAACCTCTATTTAATTTTTAATAACACTTTTGAGTCCAATGACTTGCTTAACGAGTTAAGCACTATTCTAAGCACATAGTGTAATAGTCCTGGATTAGTAGGGCGTTACACGTATTCTTTTAACGTGGTATGTAGTAATACCCAAGGAGTTGTCGCAAGGGCAGTGGGTCGGCAAGGGAAGTATGTTTGTGGTTATAATGGTCAATCTGACATTGGTAAATGGCCCGAACGACACCGGTAACATGTATCATGATTGTGTTATATTATGATATGACTCTGTTAAGTTATGTTACGATATGATATGTTATGAAACTCTATAAGGTGAGGGTATTGTTTATGAACGGTGTATTATTTAAATTATGATAGTTAGAACTAGTATATGTTTTACGTTTGGCTTTGGGGTTGTTGTTAGGGGAGAAAGAGATTACACCACCACAACATCTAGAATCTACACAAAATAATACTTGAAAGAGACCAAATAAAGATTGAGAAATATGATTCAAACCCTAGTTGTATAACACTCTTCTTCAACCTTGATGAATCTTCAAAACCCTTTGAGAACCACCACTTTGAAGTTTTCCTTCTTCAATGCAAAAAAACACAAAACCAAGGCTTATACATGATTCTTATTGTTTTCCTAATTCTCTATTTCCCAGCCACCATTGATGTTTGAGGCCCTTTATAAGAGGAAATGATAATTGGGATTGAACAAACCTTAAACTCACAAAGTCAAGCACTTTCTTTATGAGTTTCTTGGAGAAAACTAGAGATTCTTGGAAAGCAAGAGAGAGAGAGGTTAGAGACAAATTTGAGAGAGTTATCAAGTCTTCCAAAACACTATGAGGACCCTTGTATAGTGTAGGCACCATCATTATGTCTAATCAATAGGATTAAAGCTAAATATCTCATCATTTTGAAGCTTAAAACACTTGTCCGTACGAACACGTCAGGCTACGCGTCACCTGCTAGGGCTTTTTGAGCCCTTTGCATTTGTTGACTATGAATTTAGCCAACGACGTAAGAACGTCAACTACGACAAGCCTTCAAGAGGATTATAAACGACAACAGAGTTTTTATCAATGAAAGTAAATAACACGAGATTTTATAGTGGTTCAGCCCCGATGATCGGTAATAGCCTAATCCACTTAGAGATTTTATTACTGTATTCACACTCAAGATCAGATGAACAGTGTCAACTGAGTTTCTTCAGTGTAAAATATTCCAGAATACAAAAAGGGGTTCTCTCAAGGAAAAACACTTTCTCTCTCTAGAACACAGGTTAACTCTTAATTTTGCCAAAAGTCCTTTTCCGATCCTCCCAACTCTCTATTTATAGACCTGGGATTCTCAACTGATATCCCCTTTAGATAGGGATATTTCATTATTCACCTTATATTTATATTACAAAATAAATGTTTAAAATATAACTGATCCCTACTTTCAAGTGAGGAGTGAGAGATTCCCGGATGTTTAGACCAATGCTCACTGAAGTAGTTTCGGGCAGTTTGACGTAGTCTCTCATGCATGTTGATTACTCTTCAAGCTTATCGTGGGTTAAAGGTGGTATGTGCATGGCTCTCCTCGGACCAAGTGGTCCGAGGATACTTACTTTGCTTCTTACTTCGGGAAAATTCGAGGTATACCCCCTCATTGTGTCCGATCGGACACAATAGTTTTCTTCTTTGGCTTAAGGTGGTTCAAACCACCCTCTTTGGCTCCTTCAGTCAAGGTCCGATCGGACCTTGCACTCTCCTCCTCGGACCAAGGTGGTCCGAGCCATCTCTTCATGCCAACTCCTCGGACCAAAATGTTCCAAGACACCCCCCATAGGCATCATGTCCGATCGGACACCATGCTCTTCTCCTCGGACCAAAATGGTCCGAGCCTTCTTTGCTCAACCAAGGTCCGATCGGACCTTGGACTCTTCTCCTCGGACCAGGGTGGTCCGAGCCACCTTTTACATATCACCTCCTTGGACCAAAATGGTCCAAGGTACCTCTCCTATGGGTATGTCCGATCGGACATAGTGCTCTTCTCCTCGGACCAAAATGGTCCGAGCCTCTCCTTTTCAACCACAGTCTGATCGGACCTCAAACTCTTCTCCTCGGACCAAGGTGGTCCGAGGTATACTTTCCTCCTCCTTCTCACCTCGTTCAAGCCCAAGCCTACCTCTTCCATGGCATACCTGATCAGCCATTATGAGGCTTTCTCCTTGACTAAAACTTAAGCCTTAGTCATTCTCCTTAGACACGTCTAAGCCACTACTTAGGAAACCTTTGAGAGGTTTACCTCAGACACACTCGAGCCAAAGTGTTAAGAGGCTCCTTAAGCTTAGGTCCGATCGGACCTGCTTCTTTTATCTCTTGAACCAAAATCCAAAACTCTCCTTCAATCTTCTTGGACTTGGCTTTAGGGTCTTCAAACTGGGGTCTGAGCCAAGCATCCCCCAGTCCCAATATTCTCTTCGGTCGGGTGTACTTGACTTGACTATCTGTCCAATTCCTTAACTGATGTATTAGGCCATTACTAAGCCAGATCACCCCACTAACTCATGCCATGGCCAATTTTACTGCCACGTCATTCTTTTCAAATTTTTGGGATAACATTTGCCCCCCAAGTTTATTATATGATTCATTCACGTAATAAACTTTTTCTCCAGCTGACGTCATTATAAAAAATAATAACTGTTCATCTTCATGCAGCAGACCCAGGATCACTGCAAAAATCCACCCATGATCGTGGAGAAAAAATAGTCCCAGAATGCCAAAGGTCCAAAAGTGAATAAAAAACCCACTTTTTTTTTCTTTAAATATCCCCACTTTACACTCTCTTCTTTACACATACAAAAATTACTCTCAAAAAACCTTTCATCTTCTCTCTTGGCCGAAATCCCCAAGGACCTATTCTTCTTGCCGATTTCACAAGCTTCAAGGGGGAGCTCTTCATCTTCAAGCAACCTTCAAGCAAACCCAAAGTTCTCCAACCTTGGGTAAGTCTTCTTTTCCATGCTTCTTGGATTGCTATATTTTTTTTTCTTCAGAAATTCTCTAAAAAAAATGCCATGGCCGAACCCCTTTGCTTTGAATGTTCTTGAAGTTCTTGTGAATGTTTTGTACAATGTGTTTGCTTGTTGTTTTGATGAGGTTTGTGGCATGGGTAACCCGAATTTACCCCTAATTTCATAGGAATTTCAAGACAATTTGGCTATTTTGACATGAATATGAATATGGGTTTTGAGGGTTTTCATAATGTAATGGGTTTTTAAGAACATGAAGGAAAACCTTTCATTTTTATGCTTTGATCTTGTTTTTTGTATGTGTGAATGATGGAATATGTTTAAACTAGGGATTTTTAGGGCTTTGCCCATTTGATTTGGACTTGGGGTAGGCAAAGTATGTAATTAGGGACCATTTTTTACATAGTTTTGCCCAGAAATTCTGGGCATATGTACATCTCTTGAGGCGTGCAAAATCCATCAGGTCCGATCGGAGCTCACGTCCGATCGGAGCTCACGTCAAAGCACTTTAGCCAACGACGTCTTCTTGAGTTGTGGGTAAGTCATCAGGTCCGATCGGAGCTCACGTCCGATCGGAGCTCACGTCCAAGGTTGGAAGTGGTTGCCCTTCTTTTCAAACCCGATCGGACATTTGAAAAATTTCAGACAAATGTGTGGTTCGATCGGACCACACTTTCTTCCCTTTGCAATTAAGTGCTCAACTCCCTTGACAGCCAAGTTTGAACCCCTTTAGACACTCATGCCCGATCGGACAGAGAGTGTTGCTGCTGGCTAGGAGTTTCGGAGGCGCAAGGTGTTGACCCAAACTCTTAAGTCTCCTTGTTTTGATGATTAACAAATATTTGATTATTATTTGTTACTAATGATCTGTTGATTTTGTAGCAAAAACTAAAGTGAATTAGCACTTCAAAGTCAAAATTATGACCAAGGGCAAAATGGTCATTTTACCAAGTTTTCCAGAAATGACCCAAAATGGACTTCAAGACTCAAGAAACTCAAGATAAAGGTTTAACTTAATTTCTTAGTCTTGTAAAGTGATTGCAAGTATACTTTAAGTCATAAGTATAGAATTTGGCTCACTCACGCACTAAAAAATGGTGATTTTTTAAAATGAGAAATAAATATCCTAAATTCATTTTTAAGAAAATACATCCCGATACGGTCGTAACGCAATTGGAATTTTTGAAATCGGATAAACGAGCTAAAAGTTATAAAGAATTGAAAAACGGGAAAATCGGCATAATCTGAGTTTTGCTCTCTGTTTGCCATCCGGAATTCCGGTTCCCTCATCCGGACTTCCGGTTCGCGGCAGACAGCTTCGAAAATTAACTCCTAACGGCTATAAACGGCTAGTTTTTTCCCAAACTCTATATAAACTCGTTTTTTTCTTCAAATTGGTGGTTGGCTGAGCATTTATTATATATACCAAACCAAATCCATTGATTTCAAAGAGCTTTCAAAGTTTAACTCATCCAAACACATTTTCACACACTTGAGCCAAAATTTGTATTTATTTCTTCTAAGTGTGCTTGCTAATCACTCTAGGTTTTTCATTGTATTATCATACTTCTAGAGTGATTTTTGCTTGTAATATCAAACGCATTCCCATATTGAGATTGAGGTGAGGTTGGCACCGGTTTTGTAAACAACCCGGTTAGAGTGAGATTGGCACTTCAACAATCCGAAAAAGAGGTTGATAGTCCTTGGTGGTGGAAAACTATTGTAAGAGGTTTGGAAATACCTTGGTGAAAAATTCCCGGTTGTAAGGGTTAGTCAAGCCCGCTAACTTGGCTCGATAGTTGAACTCAAAGCTAGGTCCTTAGCTTTGAAGACCAAGGACGTAGGTGGCTTAGTTCTACCGAACCTTGTAAAATTCGAGAGTTTGCGATTTCTTAACCTTCAACTCTTTACATTACAAGTTTAATTATTTGCTATATCTATTTGATTGCCATATTATTTGCTTTTGCTTGATAAATTTGATTTATTGCATAATTTGGCATATTAAGTTTTAAATTTCCGAAATTAGTTTAAATTTCCAATTCACCCCCCCTCTTGGAAACATATCTTGGGTTAACACAAGGCACACCAGGCGGACACTTGGACCATGGGTGCGAATCTTCTCCTCGGACGTGCTACGTCCGATCGGACGTTTGGGGACTTCACGTTGGGCTCGTGTGGTGGCAAGGCAAGACGTCTTCTCGGCCAGATTGTGTCCGATCGGACCAAAATTTTTCTGAAAATTATTTTGTTGTGGGCTCACATGGAAGCATGGTTCCTTAACCCAATCAACTCTGAACGCTTTTTGGTCATGCCTCGTCCGATCGGGCGTATCACAGGCGATTTGGCGTTAGGCTCGCACGGAGGTAGGGTCGAACGTCTTCCTGGCTAGGCTGTGTCCGATCGGAGGCATAGAACCATCCCCTTGAGCCCAAAATGTGGTCCAATCGGACCACACATAATTCCTTAGGCCTTGGCCTTTTTTCCTTCCAAGTGCATAACCAACCTCTTTATGTTATCTTACACGCATAAGGAACTTAACCTTATAGGAAAACCTCAAAAATGCCCCCTTCTATAAACTTGAATAAGTTCAACACTCCAAGTACTTTTTAGGCACTTTTGAGCATTACAATTATTTTTTCCATATGCGTTATATTTTTATAACTTAGACAAAATTTTCCAAGTATAAAAATAACTCTTATTTTTGATGAATTTCTTCTGTATGGTTACTCACCTCCCCATTTTTTATTCATTTTTGTAGATGAATCGCTCTGACTATAGGGGAGGTGACAATCATACGGACTCCAAATCATCCGCCCCGCAAACAATCGAGACTCCCTTAAATAGCGATTCCTCACCAGACTCGTCTACTCGTTGCACTCCAGAAGACCGTCTTCGCCGTTTCAAGCAGATCCTCCCCCGCTCAGCCTTATATCTTCTTCACGAGGAACAGTTCCTTCGACAAGCTTCTCAGTCAACGATGAGGGTGAAGCAATCCAACAGACTCCCTCAGGAACATGATCCACAGGTTGCCCGCAGAGCGGTGCAGAAGGTGGTAAAGCGCAACCAAACCCGCACTACCACAGCTTCAAGAAAACCTTCTCAGGAATTTGCTACGGCGATCCAGGATTTGGCTGTCCAGAAGCCACGTAATGAGGGGGAAGAAGAACCCTCCTGGTTCATCGCTGATGCTTCAAAACTTAATCCCGCGCTGTTTCAAAAACACATTGAAGCTTTAGGCTTGAGCGGGGCAAACGTGATATGCCCAGGCTCGCATCAAAGAGCTAGTAGGCCCGGTGGAAGATACTGCGCCTGGTCCAGGCATCATGTGCATGCTGGAGCAACACTCCCACTACACATCTATTTTCGATCTGTAGCAGATTACTTCAACGTCTCCCCATTCCAGATCGCACCGAATGGGATCCAGGCACTCTCGGCGTTGTACATCCTTTACTTCCTGAATGGTTGGGACGAGCCCACCCCTCACGAGGTGCATTACCTGTTTGATCTTAGGACCAATCCTTCCCACAACAACTCAGGCTTCTTCCATTTTTATCATAGGCAGAGGGGGATTACATATCTCAACGGTATTTCTCATAAATCGAACCCCGGGAAGTATCATAAAGAATACTTCCTTACACTGGACATTGAGGCCAACAATTTGGCCTTTACACGCTCGGGTCCATTCGAGCGACCTTTGCCTACTAAAGGGATGTTCAAGCGGGCCCAGAAGTTGGCTGACATGAGTCTTAAAGAGAAGGATGTGAAAAGACTGGTCGCCTTGGACTTCCTTCAGATGGTGGGCCTGGTGCCGTGCGACCAAGATTTGGCGGTGGAAAGTACCACCGGGGAGGACGACACTACCAATCAGTCCAACGCGGGGACGGAGCCAGTGACTGATCAGCTTTCTCCTGGACCTTCTCCGCTTTCTCGTAGACCTGGCGACTTAGTCATTAGAGAACCCGATCCTCGGTGCAGATCTACTATTCCCGCTCAGCCTGGGAAAGGAAAAGCTATCCAGGTTGATGGGGAACTTAGCTCATCCTCGGATGATGAGGATGAGTTCCTTGATCAGATCCTCAATGCAGGTAACACATGTCTAGTGAAAATAGGAATATTTTTGATAACTCGGTAATTAGAGAGTAACAAAATTGTAGCATACACTTGTACACGTTTCATTATGTTTATTTCTCTAACAACCTTGTTTTTTCATCCTTTGCAGATTCAGACATGTTCAGAGAGTGCGTTGCTTCAAAGAGGAAAACTGGTGATGGAAGTGGCTCTATGCCCCCACAGAAGATTCAGAAGGTAGCACCGCCCAGTCAAGGGAGGCAAACTGAGGGACCGACTACACTTCTGCCATTGACTCCCTCTTCTCTTCCTTCTTCTGCGAGCCTAACTCCTACTCACCAGGGTAGTTCGAGCGAGCTCTTTCGTGCTGTTAGTGACCTAGGCAAGGGACTTCTTGAGGATATTGGCCATGATGCATCAACGCTTCAAAGCCTAGACTCCTACCCTCGACTTAGTGTCGAAGTCGTCTTGAAAAGAGGACTCGCTCAATTGATGAAGGTAAGTATTTTTTCTTGAGACAATTTGTTATTAGTATTTTTACTTGTAATAACCTTTTGTCTTCCATGCAGTCACTTGTCACCATTGGTCACGCTCAGCTCCGAGCCGTAGACTACAAGGAGTTGATCAAGGTGCAGAACGATCAACTAGTGGAGGCCAAATCCAAGCTGGAGCAAGCAGAGAGAACTGTAGCTGAACGGGACGAGTCTCTCAAGAAGCTTTCTGACGAGAACCAGAAGCAGGCTCAAAACAACACTTCCTTGACAACTCAATTGGAAAAGCAATCCCTCGAGATTAAAGAGTTAGTTCGAGACAATGAGAGGCTAATCAGCGAAAACGAAGAGTTAAAACAAGAAAAAGAGCTTGACTTGATTCGCTTTGAGGAGGCCAGTTTCGACTGCTTTTATAAGGTCTGGAAGCTGAACAAGCCTCTTAATCTTGATTGTTTCTCCAAGGAGGCTCAGGCAGAGGAGCTAGCCAGATGTGAAGCAAGGGCCGCTGAAGAAGCTGCCAATCCTCCTGCACTCACCCCCGCCTCCTCTGCTTTATCATTCCGAGCGAGAGGGGCAGCTGATGCCGAGGAGGGAGTCGATCAACCCCCTAGAGGAACCCGCCAGTGACTCCCTCTCGTAGTTCATCATAGTTTACTTTACTTTGTATTTTGTTGCTCGAACTAGTGAGCTATTTTGACACTTAGCACTTTACTCTTTCTTTGCTGAAAACTTTAAACTTTTAAGTTTTTATTGTACATAGCAAAGTTCTTAGATGCCTTTAGTTTCACATGAGTATTTAGTTTTTTAACTTAGAAATTTTTTACCATTCCATAAATCCATACTAAATATACTTCCTCATGCTCTTATTGCTCTAACTTTTTATGAGCATAAATTTCTTATTACACGAATATTTGTTTCTAACTTAAAATTTGAAAAATTCTAAGTTACTTAAGCTTTGTAAAACAAGTTAGCTTAATGGCTTTTTTTTTAGACTTCCAAGCTTACAAGTCAGCCCAAACAAATATATTTGCTCGTGTTCTTATTTCCTGTGTTGAAATACATATCAGTATACCCTATGTGCCCCCCAAGTGATTGAGGGTTGATAAATCCTTGATCACTTGCTACTTGATCGAATTTGTTCGAGTAATTACTACTCGTGAAACACATAAAATATACGAACATATCTCAGTAGTTGACCACTATAAAAAATATTATTTAAACGTTGGTCCTTCATATCATGATACCGACCAGTTGAACACTGTCCGGTATATATTTACACTTAGTTCTTAGAAGACCTGTTTTGTTTAAATTATTATGACAGTTGAACACTGCCAAGCAAAAATAATCAACACATATGCAAAATAGTAGCAAGATGCAACCACGCTGCGCGTGGTCTCTTTTATTACTCGTAATAAAAAATGACAAAACGTGTCTAACAACGAGTTCCAAACAAAATAACATTGTTCAAAATAGTGTGACTGGGTAGCAAATAACCAGTTCACAAACAAAAACTTAAATAACAAGTTAAGCACTTGATACAAAGTTACTACTCTGCAAGCAGTATTTATTGATAATATTTTCTCAAGTGCTCGCCATTCCAGTAGTTCCTGATCAGCTCCCCATTCAACCGAGCAAGCTTGTAGGTGCCGGGCGGTAAGACTTGCTCAATTTGATACGGTCCTTCCCAGTTTGGTCCTAGCACACCAGCTGTTGGGTCTCTAACAAACACCTTCCTTAGGACCAAATCTCTGACCTGGAACTTTCGATCTCGCACTCTGGAATTGAAGTAGCGTGCCACTTTTTGCTGATGAGCTGCTACTCTGAGGCTTGCCTCCTCTCTTCTCTCTTCGAGGAAGTCCAATGATTCTGCCAACAACTGATGGTTCTCCTCTTGGTTGTACACGGTCCTTCTATGGGATGGTGGGTCTATCTCCACAGGTAACATGGCTTCATACCCATATGCTAAAGAGAATGGGGTATGACCAGTTGTCGTCCGAGCGGTAGTCCTATATGACCAAAGGACCTCTGGTAACTCTTCTACCCAAGCACCCTTAGCTTGCTCTAGGCGCTTCTTTAGAGTGTCCTTCAACGTTTTGTTCACCGCTTCAACCTGCCCATTGGCTTGAGGATGGGCAACCGATGAGAAACTTTTGATGATGCCATGCCGAGTGCAAAAATCGGTAAATATGTCGCTGTCAAACTAGGTGCCATTGTCGGACACTATCTTCTTAGGTAGACCATAGCGACATATTATGTTTTTAACCACAAAGTCCAACACTTTCTTCGATGTAATCGTGGCTAATGGCTCGGCCTCAGTCCATTTAGTAAAATAATCTACCGCGACCACTGCGAACTGCACTCCTCCCTTTCCTTTGGGTAACTTCCCGATCAGATCAATACCCCACACTGCAGAAGGCCACAGACTTTGCATTTGCTTCAAAAGATTTGGGGGCGCTCTGGGCACTTTAGAAAATCTTTGGCATTTGTCACACCTTTTCACATATTCCATAGATTCCTCGTTCATAGTAGGCTAGAAAAATCCTTGCCTCAAGATCTTTTTAGATAGACTCTGCCCCCCAACATGATCTCCACAAAACCCCTCATGTACCTCAGCTAATAAGTTCTTTGACTGGTCAGGAGTTATGCACCTGAGTAGAGGTAAGGAGTATCCTCTCCTATATAGCACTCCATCCACCATGGTGTATCTAGCAGCTTGCCTCATAACTTTCCTTGCTTCATTACGACCATCTGGGAGGGTCCCTTGCTCAAGATAAGCAATGATGGGAGTCATCCAGGTGTCGGCTATCGTAATCGGCATGGCCTCTTGTCTATCAATGCTTGGCTCCGCCAAGTACTCTACCGGAATTATATTCAGAGTTTCGGCATCTTTCGCACTTGCAAGCTTTGCTAGAGCATCGGCATTGGAATTCTGCTCCCTTGGTACTAATTTGATGGTATACTCCTCAAACTGGGCTAGCAAATCTTTGGTTTTGTTTAAGTATGCCACCATGCATAGGCCTCTTGCCTGGTACTCCCCTAATACTTGATAAACCACCAATTGGGAATCACTATTTATCTCCACCGACCGGGCACGTACATCTCTAGCCAGTCGCAAGCCTGCGAAGAGGGCCTCATACTCCGCATCGTTATTAGAAGCATTAAATCTGAATCTTAGTGCACAATGAATTCGGTGCTTCTCTGGTGTGACTAGTATAATCCCAGCTCCTGAATGGTGCTCATTCGACGATCCATTAATGAAAAGTTGCCAAGAAGGAATTTCTTCTTTTAGCCCAGTAACACTCTCCTGCTGGTCAGGGACCTCAACGATTCCGGTACACTCAGCGATGAAATCTGCCAAGGCTTGACCTTTAATAGCAGTCCTTGGTTGGTACTTGATTTCAAATTGGCCTAGCTCGACCGCCCATTTAAGTAGCCGACCAGACGACTCCGGCTTTTGTAAAACTTGGCGAAGAGGCTGGTCAGTGAGGACCTTGATGGGGTGTGCTTGGAAATACGGCCTCAACTTTCGTGACGCAAGTACCAAGCAGTAAGCCAACTTCTCAATCATGGGGTATCGGGACTCCGCTCCTACCAAACGCTTGCTAACGTAATACACTGGGTGCTGCACCTTATCCTCCTCACGCACTAAGGCAGCACTAACAGTGTGTTCCGTGACTGCTAGATACATAAATAGGTCCTCTCCATCAACTGGCTTAGAAAGAACAGGAGGTTAAGCCAAATGCTCCTTTATCGCCTAGAAAGCTTGTTCACACTCTGCGGTCCACTCGAACTTCTTGCCTCCTTTAAGCAGGTTAAAAAACGGGACGCACTTGTCCGTTGATTTTGAGACGAACCTGCTTAGAGCCGCAATCCGCCCAGTCAAGCTTTGCATATCCTTTATTCTTGTTGGAGACTTCATCTCTATGAGAGCCTTGATCTTCTCTGGGTTTGCTTCTATTCCGCGGGAGTTAACAATAAATCCAAGGAATTTCCCAGAACCCACTCCAAATGAACACTTAAGGGGGTTTAACTTCATGTTATACCTCCTTAATATTGCAAAGCACTCCTCTAAGTCTCCCACGTGCCCCTCAGCTTCCTTTGACTTCACCAGCATATCATCTACGTATACCTCCATGCTCTTGCCGATTAAGTCCCGAAACATACCATTCACCAAGCGCTGGTAGGTAGCTCCTGCATTCTTTAATCCGAAGGGCATCACTCTGTAGCAATACAGCCCTATATCCGTTCGGAAGCTGGTATGCTCTTCATCAGGAGGATGCATGCTGATCTGGTTGTATCCCGAATATGCGTCCATGAAGGACAAGGTCTCGTGACCAGAGGTTGCATCTACCAACTGGTCTATTCTCGGTAAAGGAAAACAATCCTTCGAGCACGCTTTGTTTAGATCAGTAAAATCTACACAAGTCCTCCACTTTCCATTGGGTTTAGGCACCAAGACTGGGTTTGAAACCCAAGCTGGGTAGTATGCCTCTCTAATGAACCCGTTCTCCTTCAATCGCTCTACCTCCTCCTTAAGAGCCTTTGCTCGATCCTTGTCAAGCAACCTCCTCTTATGCTGTACCGCTAGATATCTTTCATCCATGTTGAGCACGTGGCTGATCACAGTTGGTGAGATACCCACCATATCCTTGTGAGATCAGGCGAAGACATCTTGATTCCTTCGCAAGAACTCTATCAGCTGTACTCTTACTTCAGCTTTCAACTTCTTTCCAATTTTGACTCCTCTTGTTGGGTCATTCTCATCTATAGGGACCTCCTCTAACTCCTCGGACGGTCCCACATCACTCTCATAATCCCCAAAGCGAGGATCAATATCTCTTCCCTCGCTTTGGGCAACGCCCTATTTGGTGACTTCATCACCTGATGGGGTCTTCTGCTCTTTTAAACTAGGAGTGCTCTCCTGGCTACACTCCTCCAACATCTCTTCATCGTTCACTACTACAAGACTTTGGTCTACATCCATCTCATCCACCTCCTCTTTTTCAACACTCACAATCATGTTGTTCTCCTTGGCACCTTTCTTTGCCTTAGCTACGGAGGCATTATAACACTCTCTAGCTTCCCTTTGGTCTCCTTGGACGCAGCCTATGCCAGAGCTGGTCGGGAACTTCATAGAGAGGTGCCAAATTGAAACTATTGCATGTAAGTTGGTGAGTAGTGGTCGACCGATAACCACATTGTAGGCAGATGGGCAGTCAACAATCAAAAACTCAGTCATCATGGTTTCATGCTTGGGGGCTTCCCCCGTGGTGACTGGTAACTTTATTGTCCCAGCTGGTGACATTCCTTCTCCAGTAAACCCATAAATGACGTGAGAACATGGCTTCAAGTCATTGATGGATAGCTTCATTTTTTCAAAAGAGGACTTATAAATAATGTTTACGGAGCTTCCCGTATCAACCAAACACCTTTTCACCTTCATATTAGCTATTTGAACTGTCACAACAAGAGGATCATTGTGAGGATACCTCACATGTTTAGCATCTTCCTCAGTGAAAGTGAGGGACTCACTTTCATACCTTGTGTTCTTTGATGGTCTCTCCTCCACCGTCATAACCTCGGAAGTGGACGCCGCCCCCAACTCATGACGAAGGGTGCGAGCATACCTCTCCCTCGCCTTGTTGCTATCCCTAGCAAGATGCGGTCCTCCACATATTGTATCTAGTGTGAAGTCCACAGGTTCAGGTTGTAAAGGTGGGGACCGTTGCCGCTTGAACCCGGGATTATTGCTGCTACCCTCTCCCTGGGTCTTCTCTGCCTTATACTTTTTTAGTTTCCCCGACCAGAGGAGAAACTCTATCTCATCCTTAAGGTGATTACACTCATTCGTGTCGTGACCATAGTCTCCATGGAAATGACAGAACTTGTTCTTATCCCTCTTACTCATTTCCTTCTTGATTGGTAGGGGTCTCCGGTAAGGGACCTCCTGATGGCTGGCTAGATAGATCTCCGCTCGGGTTGCCGAAAGAGTGGTGTAGTTGGTGAATCGAGGTTCATACTTCGTAGGCTTGTCATTCGATCCCGACTTAGCTTTCTTCTCATTGCGGCGGTCGGACCCGTTATTCCCACGTTTCTTACCATCGCCTTGATCATTTACGCTATCCTTCGGAGTTTCATCTGATCCACTTGGGTTATTCAACCCGTTCTCTCCTTTCTCAATGGCATCATCCAACTTCATGTATTTATCTGCCCGGTCCAAAAACTGTTGTAAAGATGAAATTGGATGGCGGTGGATGCTGTCCCACAAAGGACTTCGATAAATAATACCGGAGGAGATTGCAACCATTTTCCCTTCATCTCCAACCGCGGTAGCCCGATTGGCTTCTCTCATAAACCTTTGAATGTAGTTCTTGAGAGACTCATATTTGCCCTGCCTAATGTCCACCAAGTGGTTGGCATAAACAGGAGGGGTTTGGGCAGTACTGAACTGCCTGCAGAACTCCTTCCTAAAGCTCTCCCAAGAGGTGATGGAGTCGGGTTTGAACTTCCAGTACCACTCCTGGGCAGTGTCTGACAGGGTCGTGGGGAAGACTCTGCAGCGGTAGTCATCACTCACCCCAAGCAGCTCCATCTGATCTTCGAACTTTCCAACGTGTATCACCGGGTCTGCCTTTTCTGTATAAACTGGCAATACCGGCGCTTTGTATTTTCTGGGTGGTTGGGCTGCTCTCATTCTAGCACAAAAAGGGCTACCACTTCTGTGGTCTACCGGATCTATAACTGGTTGTTTTGACAAACTTTGTATTGCCACCGTCAAAGCATCAAGCTGGGCTTGGATGCCCGGGGCTACTGCTGGGGACACACCCTCGGGACTGTTTGGTCGGGCACTCCTATCCGGCGTATCAACATCGAATATTTCTATTTGACTGGTAGGACGGATTGGCTCCTGCCCTTCGACCGGAACGGTCCTCCTTCTGTCATTAATGACATCCCTTAGGTCCTTCTGAGCAGTGTTCTTTCCCAACCGGTCGAACACCGTACTCTGAGTCTTCTCGGAAGGTCTACTAGGTGGAGCGTGCTCCTTGCCATTACGCTGGTTGGGATGCCGTGGTGGCTTCCCCGTTTGAGCCGGTTGATCATCTCCTCCTCGTCGATTATTATTCTTCTCCTTCGACTGGTTGGTGTGGTGACTGTCAGCTTCATCACGCCCATGTCCATCTTTGAAGTGGGAAGTCTCCTTGCCACGAGGAGCTTTGTTGTGCCCCTACTCAGAAGGTGTTTTCTTACTGCCAGACTTATGACTCCCTGACCTGGAAGTCTCTGATCTGTGGCTCCTTGAGGGGGTCTTGGAATTCCCCCTTTGGGTAGAGGCAGTGCGCGATCGTACTCCCTCTTCCTCATGACCAGGTGGGTTACCACCATTCCTACCTGGCCTATCAGTTTTCTTATGGCCAGCCTCTGTGGTCCTTGCCTCTGGGGTGGGTGTCACCCCAGGCACAGCTTGAGCGTTGGCTCGGGTTAATTGCGTAGCTGCCTCCAGAGCAAGTGCAGCTTCGCAATGTCGCCTGTCGGCCTCCTCCTGCTGTCGACGGATCTTCTCGCTCCTAGCGTCCATCTCTCGTCTCTGCTTGGCCATTTCCTCAGCAAAGGCCTCCTGCCTAACATTGAACTGAGCTAGCTCCTCCTGGAATGCGCTCATAGTCTCTTGGAGCTCCTCTACTTCTAGAACTACATCCTCGAGCACAACTCTAGGCTCATTCTTACGATCTTGAACGCTGGGGCCTTCCGATCTTGCATGCTCCCTGGAGGTGATTGCCCTCTTGGAGGCCGCGGTGGTGTTCTTAGGCGCCATATTGCTTCAAGGACTGTCTGTCTTCTCTTCAGGCTCTCAATGAAAGCACCAAAATGTTGACTATGAATTTAGCCAACGACGTAAGAACGTCAACTACGACAAGCCTTCAAGAGAATTATAAACGACAACAGACAGTTTTTATCAATGAAAGTAAATAACACGAGATTTTATAGTGGTTCAGACCCGATGATCGGTAATAGCCTAATCCACTTAGAGATTTTATTACTATATTCACACTCAAGATCAGATGAACAGTGTCAACTGAGTTTCTTCAGTGTAAAATATTCCAGAATACAAAAAGGGGTTCTCTCAGGGAAAAACACTTTCTCTCTCTAGAACACAGGTTAACTCTTAATTTTGCCAAAAGTCCTTTTCCGATCCTCCCAACTCTCTATTTATAGACCTGGGATTCTCAACTGATATCCCCTTTAGATAGGGATATTTCATTATTCACCTTATATTTATATTACAAAATAAATGTTTAAAATATAACTGATCCCTACTTTCAAGTGAGGAGTGAGAGATTCCCGGATGTTTAGACCAATTCTCACTGGAGTAGTTTCGGGCAGTTTGACGTAGTCTCTCATGCATGTTGATTACTCTTCAAGCTTATCGTGGGTCAAAGGTGGTATGTGCATGGCTCTCCTCAGACCAAGTGGTCCGAGGATACTTACTTTGCTTCTTACTTCGGGCAAATTCGAGGTATACCCCCTCATTGTGTCCGATCGGACACAATAGTTTTCTTCTTTGGCTTAAGGTGGTTCAAACCACCCTCTTTGGCTCCTTCAGTCAAGGTCCGATCGGACCTTGCACTCTCCTCCTCGGACCAAGGTGGTCCGAGCCATCTCTTCATGCCAACTCCTCGGACCAAAATGGTCCAATACACCCCCCATAGGCATCATGTCCGATCGGACACAATGCTCTTCTCCTCGGACCAAAATGGTCCGAGCCTTCTTTGCTCAACCAAGGTCCGATCGGACCTTGGACTCTTCTCCTCGGACCAGGGTGGTTTGAGCCACCTTTTACATATCACCTCCTTGGACCAAAATGGTCCAAGGTACCTCTCCTATGGGTATGTCCGATCGGACATAGTGCTCTTCTCCTCGGACCAAAATGGTTCGAGCCTCTCCTTTTCAACCACAGTCCGATCAGACCTCAAACTCTTCTCCTCGGACCAAGGTGTTCCGAGGTATACTTTCCTCCTCCTTCTCACCTCGTTCAAGCCCAAGCCTACCTCTTCCATGGCATACCCGATCGGCCATTATGAGGCTTTCTCCTTGACTAAAACTTAAGCCTTAGTCATTCTCCTTAGACACGTCTAAGCCACTACTTAGGAAACCTTTGAGAGGTTTACCTCAGACACACTCGAGCCAAAGTGTTAAGAGGCTCCTTAAGCTTAGGTCCGATCGGACCTGCTGCTTTTATCCCTTGAACCAAAATCCAATACTCTCCTTCAATCTTCTTGGACTTGGCTTTAGGGTCTTCAAACTAGGGTCTGAGCCAAGCATCCCCCAGTCCCAATATTCTCTTCGGTTGGGTGTACTTGACTTGACTATCTGTCCAATTCCTTAACTGATGTGTTGGGCCATTACTAAGCCAGATCACCCCACTAACTCATGCCATGGCCAATTTTACTGCCACGTCATTCTTTTCAAATTTTTGGGATAACAGCATCCATGTAATAACCAAGGGTATTATTTTCTTATAAGCTCCTTAATTGTGATCTTAGGTTAGTTTTTATGATTTATAGTTTATAACTTGAGTGGTAGAATTAGAAGATTGCTTTAGAATATTTTATTTTAAGTTATTATTTTATGACTTAGTAAATAATTATAATTTAGATAATTATAATTATTATGATTATTATGGAATTTAATTATTTATAGCAAATGATTGAGTTAGTATATAGTTTTCTATAAAGGAAATATAAAATTATAAAATATGTACACATGTTTTTGGTGATTGAAGCTATGTACATGTGACATTAAAATAAGTCCCAATTGTTTGAATTACCTAGGCTTGGCCAAAACTTTATATAGATTAAGCTTTTTGGATTATTCCAAAATGGTTTAAAAAGGTGGCATGGAAAGCTTGAAGCGAGAAGTCAAGTTTTATTAGGTTGGAGACCAAGATGAGTCATAGGTGTGTAGAGCATGAAAATAGACAAAGATTGAACTCATTTTTCATTTATATAACTAGGTGCCACTCTAAGCTTTCTAAAGGGAAACTAGTAACCAAGTAGGTGATAAGTTGAAGCTTGTTGGAACATTTTGAATTTGAATGTGTATAGGTGTATGTGTGGGAGACCTTTTGGAGAAACTAGTGAGGACTTTGTATACATATGGTTGCATGTGAGTGTGTGTGGCATCTAGTGAATGATTGTAGCATTTAAATAGGTATAAGGGAAGGGATGGCTGAAACCACCAATGAGAGGGAGATTTAAATTTGAAAAGTTTAGTTGAAGGAGAATGGAGAAGGATGAGGAAAAAGGTTGGGGTATGTAGCCTATAAATAGGGTCATTCACCTTTTCATTTTTCCCACACTAACAAAGCTTCAAGTGCTCAAAATTTCAAAAATTACTCTCTCTCAAAGTTTCATCTTTTGCTCAAAAATTAGCCCTTCAAAGCCAAAATCACTACGACATTTGTAGTGATCAAAATTATACTTCTTCTATTTTTTCTATAAAGTCTCAAACACCATTGCAACTATAATTCCCTACATAGATGAAACACACTGAGCAATTCAATCTTTGATGTAGCTGAAATATGCTAAGTTTGCCAAGATCAAACTCGAACTTTTGAGGATAGACATTGTTATGAAGGCTCAGTATTTTGGAAGTCTTGATATTTTGTTCTAGGGTGAAGGTATGGCTTCTATAAGGTTTAGATTTTTTAAAGTTTAGTTATTATTATAGACTCTAATTTTTTAATGCTATGTATAAATGTTTGGGCGAGATCCATTAGCAAGAAATCTCTATTTTCTTCTCTTTCTCCACACTCAAGGTAAGGAAAAATAGATAGATGTAGATTATGATATTAAGTGATTGTATGACCCCCTAACATTTCAGGTACAAAAAGATAAGTGTGGCTGGACCTAAGTGATGTTCAGAATTGTATGACAGACCTAAGTGATGTCTAGAGCTTGAATGCCAACCCTTTTTATAAGCATTTATCTTTCTCTTGCCTGATTTGTTATTAGCTAGTATGATTATGACCTATATAAATATGAACAATAATGTATGATTATGATCTAGAATATTTTATGACTTTATATGAATTAGTTATCTTTGATAGAATAGTATTATTATGAAATCTTATATGAACTTTAATGATATGCATTGTTATGCTATGTATGATTATATGCTTGTTTTGTATGCATTTTTCTTAGTGGACTTAGAGGCTCACTCCTTATAGTGTACTTGTGCAGATCAAGGTAATTATGGATAGAATGGTCGGTGGCAAGTGGGACTTGAATAGTTGTTGGTGTATTTGCGAGGGTCGTGTAGCTGATGGAAAGATCTAGGGCCAATGATTTCGTTTATGAAGCATTTTTCTTTAAGCATTATTATTTCTTTTATTGAATGTTGTTGTATTTAATTTTGTTAAAAGACAAACCTTTTTATTGTAAAAAAATTGGGATCCCTCTGCTTTATATTATTTTTAAATTAAAGAGCAACATTTATGTTTTATTGTCCAACGTTGTTTCTTCATATTATGATTTTGAGAAGTTAAGGCATTACAAGTGGTATCAGAGACATGGCTATATTGGTCATGAACGTTCTCATGAGATACACACGATAGCTACAAAGGACCAACTTGTTACCAAGTAGTATACTCACTTTGTGATGTGTTTTGTGTATGTGAAATGATGAATTTTTATGATTTATTTTCAGATTATAGCACCATGAACCCAATTTTCATTAGGTTTGTTAAAGCAATAAGAAGAATACCAGACCCAGATGGCAAGATAAAATTCGAAAGAGTATTTCTTAGGATAAATTGAATCCATAAGGAGATAGAAAGGATCATCGCCCATCACAACACACTACTCAAATCCCATGAGAAGTTTATAGTTCTCATACACTCTACAAAACTACCACTATCTGAACCAAGTTGGAAGATAGATGAAGTTTTGTATGAGCAAAGCATACCAATCGAGGATAACTATGATATATTTATGGATAGGTTTTCTACAAATTTTAGAATTATTGAAGATATTGATCTACCGAATGGGGAAATATGTGAAAGGATACACCAATTAGCAAGCAATCTTAGAGAAGGATTTCTTAGTAATATCCTTTTCACCTCATGCTTTATCTATACCCAAGATGACTATGAGGACCTTACTCAAGACATGTTAGAAGAAGGGTCAGACGTAAAGGATTAGAATAAGTGCATGATAATTAGTTTTATTTTGAAGTATTAGTAGAACTTTTCCTAGTTTGTAAATTAATTTATTTTCAATAAGGATTGTTATTTTCTTTATTGTTTAGTAATATTATTGTTGTGATATGATTTGATCAATGATGTGCAAGTGTACACAGTCAACAAGTAATATAATGATAAGTGAGTATCGTCTCCACTGGGATTCAATTAGCAACAAATTGAGAAAAATCAACACTAACCATCTGGAATAAACAAATGAGTATCATTTGATTTAAACTAAAAACTAGGAAAGAAACTAAATAAAATAAAGAACAAAAGTGAGCAATGTAATGATGAGCTAGAATTATTATATCCTCCTAGAATGCAAATTCAATATAATGTCATAGAGGAATGCATTAACAATTAAATTTTGTCAACTAGAAATTTAGAAATGAGCATATGATTTTTCCAAACCTATATGCTATAGGTTCTCAACACTAAATTAGACATATTCCTATGCAAATCTAAAATTAAGAACACTAATTAAGCACCAAAGTTCCAATGGGTCATACAAGGTAAATAGTATATACCATCTACAAATCACACTTATCCAATGTGATATTCATGCATCATTCAAGTATTTCTACTAATCCATTTTTTCCAAAATCAAGATTAGCTATGAAACCTACAATTGGTGATCAAGCAAAAGTTAAGTATACAATATTGAGCATCACTTGAATAAACAAAACTTTAATTGCTAAAAACATTCATAAAACACCAATTAAATCCACAATCCAAGTTCATCAATAACTCTAGCTACAAGAAAATCAGTTCATACTCAAAAACACAAAAATACCCAAAATCAACACATCCATGGGTTTACAAGTAGAGATAAATAAAAAAATAGAAATACCAAAAGAGTAAAGGGTAAAGACAAAACTATGTAGATGGATCCTCCTTCCTTGTCCTTCTCTCTTTTCTACTTCTTCTTCTCCTTCTTCATTCTCCTTTTGGGTAATATTTCTCTCTAATTTCAGCTCTAGAATTCTCTCTATCTCTCTAAAATGGTGGTTGCCTTCTTTTTAATGATGCTAGGGTACCAATCTTTCCCTAATCAGAAGGAACACATCATTTGTCTTTATTTTAGGCCCAATCCTTTTTCTTATTTTTTTTTCTCTTCTAGAAAATGCTCCAAATGCATCTCATAGTCTTTGATTTTTGCCACCTCATCACTCCTTTCCAACTCAATTAATGACATGCCAAGTGTCTCTTCTTCATATACTAAAATTCCTCACTTGAATTCTGATGAAAATGCTCCAGCAAAATTTCCTTTGCTACAGCAAAATCTGAAATTTCAACACAAACAAAACAATTTAGAAACAAATTTTTACATTCATCTTTTTTCTTGGATAATTCGTGCATAAATTCATTGTTTTCACACTTTCAGCTCTTAAAAACTAAAAAGACACAATTACTCACAACAACACAAAAAAGGAAAAGAAATTAACTAAAAATAACAACAAAAAGAAAATACCACTCTTCCTAATTCTATAATTATAAGCGTAAAAGTATACAAAAATAACTCTTTATTCAAGAGATACCAATTATGATTAAAGATATTTTGGACAGAATTAAGGAGAAGGGAGGAGGAGTTCCAGCAACAAATGAACGAAGACTAACAACAGCAGGCAGTGCAACCTGTCATTCCCTTAACACAACTTATGCAACTGCAGAGCCATGCTACGAGGCAGTATATGAGCATTTCAGAAAGCAGCAACCGCCAAAATTTGACGGAAGATCTAGTCCAATAGAAGTAGAAGAGTGGCCTCGATCAATGGAATCCAACTTAGAGCATATGCGGCTAGGAAATGAAGATCGAGTTTCATGCGTTTTAAGTCTACTTAAGAAAGATGCCCACATCAGGTGGGACATTGTAAAACAAACCAAGGACGTAACCACAATGACTTGGAACGACTTCATCAAAATTTTAAATAAGAAGTATTATAGTCATGCGATTCTAGCCACTAGGGTGGACGAATTCATCATGCTAACTCAATGGACTTTGTCTATAACTGAGTATGCTAGAAAGTTTGATCGTTTGGCTAAGTTTGCACTGGAAACAGTACCCACAGAGACGCTGAGAACTCAGAGATTCGTGAAGGGACTAAAACCCATGATAGCCCCAGTTGTGAAACTGATACGGGAAATAACCACCTATGCAGAAACATTAGAGAAGCCTTGGAAGTTGAGCATCCAGAAGAAAGGAATTGGAAGGTGAGTGCATCCAAAAAGGACGCCAAAAGGACTAATAATGAGCAAAACGACCATAAACGAAAACATGACGGTGGTCAAAACCAAAGGGCTGATAAGAAGGGGAAGACTGCATCAAAAGGCAACAGGAATAAGAAAACCTACGTGGAATATCCCCAGTGCCCTATCTGCAAGAGAAAGCATTCAGGTAAGTAAAAATACAAAACCAAGGATTGCTTTATCTATGGACAAGAAGGTCACATTTAAAAAGAATGCCCAAAGTTGAGGGACCAGAAAAAAGATAATAAGCTTGTACTAGCCAGGGTTTTCCCTCATACAAGGGGTGAGGCGGAAACCAGTAATATAGTGGTATCAAGTCATATCACTTTCTCTGGTAAACCATGCAACATTTTATTCGATTCAGGAGCTACGTATTCCTTTGTCTCTATGAATATGATACATATCTTAGATAAAACTGACGAACTTTATAGATATAAGTTTGTACAGAATCACCCTCGGGGGAGAGAATGCTATCTAGTAGAGGAGTGCGCAGTGTAGTAGTTAGTTACAAAGGCGAAGAGTTACCAGTTATAATGACCCAACTATTTCTAAGACCTTGGACCATTAAAACTACTAGACATAGCCACTATTTTTTTAGAAAACATACATAAAGAATATTCATAACTTCATTAAAACTCCAAAGTAAATATTGAAATACATAAATGAGCGGTATGGGATCCCATTGTTTTACAATAAAACATAACTTTAACTTAAATGAAGTTGTTTACAAAACTAAATGCGGAAAAATACATGAAGACATAATTTAAAGAGACTAAAAATAACGTCGTCCTCGAATTGTCACGCAGTCCATTGAATCCCTTCATCCTTAATACACAAGCTAAGCTACCAAGAATCCTCCTGCTGCCATATCTATTTTCCTGCATCACATAAAAATAAAGGAATGAGCCTAATGCCCAGCAAGGAAAATCTACTAGAACATATAACATAAAACTTAAATATAAGACTACAAAACATATGACTATAAAAACATGTATTATAATGGCCATCATACTTCTTGGGGCTTGCTAGCTAGGCAATCATATGCCCATAAATTTACGGGGCTGGTTATCTAAACAAGTCATATAAATTTATGGGGCTCGTTATCTAAACAAATCATATGCCCAAGGAATATATTATTGGGACTTGTTATCTAAACAAGTTGTATGTTTGTTAACTAAACAAATTATATGCTTGTTGTCTAAACAATTATATGCTTTTTATCTAAACAAATCATATACTCAAGAACTAAAAACATATCATACATAAACATATCAAACATAGACATATCAAAACATAAAAGCACATAAAATCTATGCTAATTTCCTTACCAACACCGAGATATTTGAGAACAAGGACAGGATTTGGAACACTCCTAGAACCAACAATAAGAACGGTGAGTATTTCTCAAGAAAAGGGATGATAAAGAAGAGAACTAAAACCACCAAGAAGAAACTTACCGAAAAGAAACCTTAAGTTCAAAGAACTTAAATACCTAACCAAGAATTGAAAATAACAAGTTAGGATCTGAATGAAAACTAAAGAAAACTAAGAAATTAAACAGAAATGAACTTAAGAATAAGAATACCTTTGGATGTACTAGAACCGAACTACACCTCGATATTGAAAACACACTATATCTTACTTCCCAAGTGTTTATAAAGCTTAATATGATAAAGCTTTTATCCTAAACCCAAGTGTATCACTCTCTAATAACCCTAGCAGCTTGAAGGCTCTGAACACAGTTTGAAGAATGAGAAAAATGGCTGGGTACTAGGTCCTATTTATATATTTCAAGGAGTGAAACCATATCCTTTTAGCTTGATTAAAAATAATGAGTATTAATTGAAAAATATTTGAATATTCATTCAACAGGTACTTAAGACTCGGTCAAAAACGTTCAGAGGCTAGTCAAGAGGTTAAGGGGTGAATCAAGCTCAATTTCTACAACGTTTGAAAAAGTGGTCCTAGGACCTATATATTGCCCACCCTAGGCGATATATCGCCTGGCCCTATGTCCCGAGTGCTCGTGGTTTTGATCGTGCGAAGTTGACGTGTTTTTTGTATCTCCCGTGTGGCAATATATCACCCCTATAGCTGCGATATATCGGCATACATTGACATATTAGACACGTAATTGCACTTTATCAGCTTAATTTGAATTGGATAAATAGCTTTGACTGAATCATAATATGATTTAAATGTTGCTGGAAGGTTCTAGAGCTTCTAGATCTTTCTTCTATTGAAACTATTCATCAAAAAATACTTAATTCCTTAATAAACATGCACACAACAAGTGTCATGACCTTATTAGTTCTATCTAAACCTTATAGTATAATAAATGACAACTTTATAATCAGCTATATTAATCAAACCTTATGTTATAATTAATATTCTTAAACTATAGGTTAAACTTATAAAATCTATAAGTGTTGCTACGAATGTTCAACTAAGTCCCGGCTTGAACCAAAAACCACAGTAACTAACATACTACAACTACTACTAGCTACTACTACTACTACTACTATCTAACTGGCTAAGTAAAGTTCTGGGACTCTACAATTCTCCCCTACTAAAAAGAATTTCGTCCTTGAAATTTACTTACCAAACAATTCCGGATACCGTTCAGAACTATTATTCCATAGGACTTTGACTATCGGAATACTCTTAGACCGTAAATCCTTCATCCCTCTATCTAGGATGCTGACCGGTCGTTCCTCATAACTCAAGTCTTTCTGGAGTGCTATTGTATCGTACTTGAGGACATGAGATGGGTCTGACACATATCTACGCAGCATCGAGATGTGGAACACATTGTGGCTATCTGCTAGAGCTGGCGGTAGGGCTAATCTATATGCAATTGCTCCCATTTTGTCCAATATCTCAAAAGGACCTATAAACCGGGGACTAAGCTTGCCTTTCTTTAGGAAGACTTGATCTCCGACTTTGAATTCCACATCATGCCTCTTGGCATCCACATAACTTTTCTGACGTCTTTGAGCAGCGAGCATAAGCTTTCTAATCAGCGCTACGGCTTCCTAAGCTTTTCTAACAGCTTCGGGTCCAAGAAGTTGCCTTTCTCCTACCTCGTCCCAATGTAACGGCGATCGAAACCTCCTTCCATAAAGTAACTCATAAGGCGCCATCTCGATCGTTGAATGGTAGTTATTGTAGTAGGAGAATTCTATCATTGGCAAGTACTTACTCCATGATCCTCTGAAATCAAGTACACAAGCGCGCAACATATCTTCTAAAATTTGTATGGTATGCTCAGACTATCTATTGGTTTGAGGATGAAATGTCATACTAAGACTTAACTTGGTACCCATGGCTTGCTGCAAACTTCCCCAAAATCTCGATGTAAACACTGATCCTCTATCGGATACTATTGTCTTAAGGATTCCATGCAGTTTTACTATTTCTTGAACATAAATGTCTGTGTATTGATTTGTTGTATATGAAGTCTTAACAGGTAGGAAATGAGCTGACTTGGTTAGTCTATCTATTACTACCCAAGCTTAATCATGCTGCTTATTCGTTCGTGGCAAACCCGTCACGAAATCCATGGCTATCGTCCCATTTCCATTCTGGAATGCTAAGTGGTTGCAATATGCCTGCAGGTCGCGGATGTTCTGCTTTCACTTGCTAGCAAACTAAACATTTAGACACAAATTCCACTATATCTTTCTTCATTCCTAGCCACCAATATATTCCCTTAATGTCGTGAGTCATCTTGGTCGACCCTGGGTGAACCGAGTATGGGGTATTGTGCGCTTCTTCTAAAATATTCATCTTAATCTTTTGATTATTCGGCACGCATACTCGATCCTTATATCTCAAGAACCCCTGTCTTGATATCGAGAAATATGTGGCCTTGCCTTCTTTAACTGCATCCATATGTGCTACTAATGTGTCATCAAGCCCTTGCCCAATCTGTATATCTTCTAACAGACTTGCCCAATCTGTATATCTTCTAACAGACTTGACTAGATAGACAAGTTAGCCAGCTTACCAATGAATACTTCTATTGCGGCACTGATTAGCTCTTGCTGTAGCAGCTTTTCTATTCCAGCTAACGCTGCTAGACTTCCATATTTCTTCCTACTTAGCGCATCAGCAACTACGTTTGCCTTTCCCGGGTGGTATAGGATTTTGCAGTCATAATCCTTCACTAGTTCTAACCACCTGCGCTGCCTCATGTTGAGCTCCTTCTAAGTGAAGAAATACTTTAAGCTTTTGTGGTCCGTATAAATCTCACACCGTTCTCCGTAAAGATAATGGCGCCAGATTTTCAACGCAAAGACCACCGCTGTCAACTCCATATCGTGTGTTGGATAGCGTTTCTCGTACTCCTTCAGCTGCCTTGAGGCGTAGGCTATCACCTTGTCATTCTACATCAACATACAACCCAACCCTTGCTTCGATGCATCGTAGTAGACTACAAACTTGTCGTTGGGTGTCGGTACACAAAGTACTGGTGCTGAGCATAGCTTATCTTTAAGCAACTGGAAGCTCTCTTCACACTTATTAGTCCAGTTGAACCTTTGTTGTTTCCGGGTCAGGTTGGTGAGTGGAGTGGCTATCTTAGAAAAGCCCTCAACAAACCTCCGATAATAACCTGCTAATCTCAGAAAGCTTCTTACCTCTGATGCGTTCTTTGGTCTTGGCCAATCCTTCACAGCCTCTACCTTAGATGGGTCTACTGCAACTCCATCCTTGGATACAATGTGTCCGAGGAATGCTACTTGCAAAATCCAAAATTCGCACTTCTTGAACTTGGCGTAAATTTGATGCTCCTTTAGTCGTAACAAGATCAACCTTAAATGTTTCTCGTGCTTGACTTCGTCCTTTGAGTACACCAAGATATCGTCGATGAATACTACGATGAATTTATCCAAGTAGTCCTTAAAGACCCTATTCATTAAATCCATAAACACGGCTGGAGCGTTGGTAAGACCGAAAGACATAACTAAAAACTCGTAAAGGAATTAAAGATACAACTACAAAAGTTGTTGGACAAAGGCTTCATCCAACCTAGCTATTCGCCTTGGGGTGCACCAGTACTTTTTGTCAAGAAGAAGGATGGGAGCATGATGATGTGCATTGACTATTGAGAACTAAACAATGTGACAATTAAGAACAAATACCCGTTGCCCCGCAGAGACGATCTCTTCGATCAACTGCAAGGATCCACGATATTCTCAAAGATAGATCTATGGTGAGGATATCACCAACTAAGGGTACGGGAAGAAGACATACCAAAGACAGCTTTCAGGAAAAGATATGGACACTACGAATTTTTGGTAATGTCATTTGGCTTAACAAATGCACCAGTAGCGTTCATGGATCTTATGAACTGAGTTTTAAGGATTATTTGGATAAGTTCGTAGTGGTGTTCATAGACGACATATTGATATACTCAAAGACGAAAGTCGACCATGAAGAGAACCCATGATTGATGTTGGAATGGCTCAAGAACCACCAATTATACGCCAAATTTAAGAAGTGTGAATTCTGGTTAGAAAAGGTGGCATTTCTAGGTCACAGTGTATCTAAGAATGGCGTAGAAGTGGATCCGGCAAAGAGAGAAGCAGTTAAGGACTGGCCCAAGCCCAAAAGTGCCACTGAGGTGAGGAGTTTTTTGGGCTTAGCAGGATATTACAGAAGATTTGTTGAAGGGTTCTCTAAAATAGATCAACCCCTAACAAATTTAACAAGGAAACAGCAGAAATTCACATGGATGGAGAAATGTGAAGAAAGCTTCAAGACATTAAAAGAAAAACTTATATCGGCACTAGTCCTATGTGTCCCTAATGATAAGGATAAGTTTGTAGCGTCCTGTGACGCGTCAAAGCAAGGACTAGGATGCTTGTTGATTCAAGAGGAGAAATTTGTCGCCTATGCCTCAAGACAGCTAAAAGAGTACGCAGAGATATCCAACACATGTCTTAGAATTGGCGGCTGTGGTCTTCACTCTAAAGATTTGGACACTATCTGTATGAAAAGAAGTGTGAAATCTATATGGACCACAAGGGAGGAAGAGAGCACTCGCTATTCTTTGAAGGGATTTCAAGAGAATCAGCGTTTCATCAAAACCAGATTCGTAGAGAAGAATAGGACAAGATTGCAGCAATGGTTTAAGAATGAGTCTTACATTGTTTCAGTCAATGATTTTGCACACATTATTTCTTTACTAATTGGTTTATTCTCTGGGCGTGACCCCGTGGATGTATGTTATTTGAAAATATTTCTGAACCACGTGAAAATTCTCGTGTGTTGATTTTTTACTTGTTTTTTTTTTTTTTTTTTTGTCTTAATATTTGTATCAATTGTGATAAAAAAAAAACTAAAATCAATCTAAACAACTTAATCCATATTTTTCACTTAATTATGTTGTTTATCTCTAATCACTTGGTAATCATAATGTAACAACCCAAAATTGTTAATAAGGCTCAAGGTCCTTGATTAGCGTGTTAGGAGGGCATAATTAGTATATGTATGAATTAATGTTTAAATGCATGATTATGTGGCATGCATGATTATATGATTATATGGGTATGAGTTATGCATGTTTATGAGTATTAGTTATGCATGTGGGCCATTTTTAGCTTATAAGGGCATATTTGTAATTTTGGCCCGTTGAGGGCATAAATGTGATTATATGTGATGAATTGTTGAGACCACATTATTATGTGGATATATTTGCAACATATGGCTCGAGACGGTCCTAGTGAGCGGATTGGCGAAATAGTCACAGCGGGGATTAATACCCGGCTCAAGGGAGCCCGGGGGTATTTTCGGGAATTTGGAGGATATATTGGGAATTATTAGATATTGAATAAATAGTTAGTAATTAATTGGACGACGGGATTAATTGGTAAATTTTAGGAGCAGTCGAGGAATTAGCGGGAACTGGGAGCAAAATGACTAAATTACCCTTTTAGTACCCTTGAAAGATTGATAAGTTTGGAGGGGCAAATGAGTCTTTTGGCTATTATAGATAAACTCAGAAAAACACTTAAGTCTAAGGCAGAAAGAAGTAGAAGCCTTCAGCCTTTCCATTCTCTCCATCTCACAATTCTTCTCTTTCAATGAGCCTAGGGAGGATTTCTGAAGTTCAAAGGAAACCTTGAGGAAATTGAAGTATTAACCCAAGGAATTTAGCTAGGGAGCTTGAAGGTTTAAGCTGAGTTCAGTCAGAGTTATTGCTGACTACAATTGGAGGTAAAAGTTCTAATTGAGCTCTTTGTTTCTGCTGAGTTTAGGTAAGGAGGTTGAGGTTTGCATGAGTGTGGAATTAGACTAGATATTGGGTAGTAAATAACTGATGATTTGGGTAGAAATTTCAATATGTATTGCTGTTATTCTTGTGTTTGAATTTGGAGTGTTGATTCTTGTATGATTATTGAGAAATATATGATGAAAATATGTAAATACTGGTCCAAACTCGTAGCTAGCTTGGTTTTTAATTAAGGAGGTTTGTTAGGGAAATTCTGGGTTAAAATCTTGATGTTCTTGGCTGGGAAGAAGGAGGAGAAAACCCAGATTTCCTGGGTTCGAAGGGGGCGCGCCACGACCCATCCCTAGGGCGCCGTGGCGGGTGTGGCCATTTTGGCTGGGGTAGCTCTCTAACTTGAGGGGGCACCGCAACTTACTAAGCCAAGTCACGACCTGCCTGGGGATTTTAGCCTTGGTATTATTTCTATAATTAGTAAGGCTTGGGGGTTCAAACCTAGGCACTCGGAAAAATTTCTACTACCCAATTTAGTAGAAATTGAGGTCCCGGAGGCTAGTTTTTGTCTCCTAAGTATTTATTTGGATTGGAAGTTAATAATTACCTGTTGGACACTGTGACTAGGTTTATCGCCAAGGCTCGAGGCTGAGGATCGTACTCAGAACCATTTATTTTTCTCTGTTCGGAATTAAAGGTAAGAAAACTACACCCTTGTGTGGCTGTGTTGGGACTGAGTTTCCCTATATTTGAATACATATGTTGTATGATTGTGACGGCCTAAGAGAGCCAGAGTCAGTGGGTTAAACAGAGGGTGCGGCCTAAGGGTGTCGACCCTGAGTATTGTATGATGATTATGATAAACTGTTGAATATAAACATGTTTACTGTTGTTAATCTGATGCTTATAGCTTGTTGAATATTTGGACGAATGCTTGGTGATTCATTGATTGTCATCACTTATTATGTGTCTACTATGGCTTGCTAAATATCTGGTAAACTAGCTTGTGAATTATTTGATTATTATAATTGATTATGTTATGTCGTTATGGTTTTCTTGTTGGGCCTTAGCTCACGGATGCTACGTGGTGCAGGTAAAGGCAAAGGTAAGATGGATCAACCAGGAGTTGGAGAGCTCTAGGGGTGGGGTGTACATTTCCAGCTGCTCGTCCGCCACGGTCGAGGGATTGTACAGGGACAGAAAACCTAAAATGCATATCTTTCCATTAGAGCAGCCTTTTCTTGTATATGACTTTTGGAAGTTTGTAAATTTGTCCTTTAAACTTTGTTTTCGGAATCCCATGTACTAAACATTTATTTTAATGAAAAATTGTCTGTTTATGACCAAAATCTTTTAACCCTAACTTGATTATGACTTTAGGATCACATATTTTTTCAAATGACTTGATTAGCAAGTCTTGCACTATTTTAAACACACAGTGTAGCGGTGGGCATTACAACTTGTATCAGAGCGGTCTAGGTTTAAGGGTTCTTGAAGACTGGTTGGACATGTACACTTGCCACTAAAGATAAGCTTGACTCAGGGTTTGGTAATTGTATACATGAAATTATATGCTTAAGTTCTTGAATGAAATATGAATGCTTTACTATATGATTAATAGGGAGCATGAGACACAGATAACAATTTAGTTATGTTTTTGTTTCACCTAGATTGTAGTTGTGTATGTGCACATCATAATTTTTATAATGATATCACTACAACAAAATAGGCATTTAATGGATATATGGGGGAGACATTGTAGACATTTAATGTCTCCCTCCAGGGGAGACGTTGTTGAAATAGCCATCTTAAGTGACCCTACGATGACTCCCATGGGGAGACTTTGTAGACATTCAACGTCTACCCCTAGGAGCCATCATAGGGTGTACGTTATACACCCTATGATGACTTTCAGGGGGAGACGTTGAATGTCTACAAAGTCTCCCCATGGGAGACGTTGTAGGTACCTATGATGACTCCCAGGGGGAGACTTTGTAGACATTCAACGTCTACCCCTGGGAGTCATCATAGGGTATACACTTTACACCCTATGATAACTCCCAAAGGGAGACGTTGAATGTCTACAAAGTCTCCCCCTGGGAGTCATCATAGGTACCTACAACGTCTCCCATGGGGAGACTTTGTAGACATTCAATGTCTCATATCACGAGTCATCATTGGTTTTTTGTATTTTTTAAAATAAAAAAAATAATTAGTTTTAATTTATTAATTAATATAATTAAATATATTAATTTTTTTTTTAAATAATTAAATATATTAATTAAAAAATCTAAATTATATGCAAATTTAAATTGTGAATTTTCATTAATAAAACTGAAATGTGTATGTTGACCTGTGAAATTGGCCAACAGTCGTATGTACAGTATACAACACCTTTGGAACGAAATAAATAGAATAAATGATAGAGTACAATTATCTTAAATAAACACACAGTAATTTTATAGTGGATTGGCCCTGTTTTGATGAATAGTAATAACCTAATCCACTTAGTCTTTAGTATTGAATTACTCGACAATTACAAGTACGAACTGATGAGTTCACTCCTCAGAAAGATTTTTCTCCCAAAATTCTAGAAAAAGAGATTCCTTGAAATGAAGCCCTGGGTCCTTTATTTATAGTACCCAGGGGCTGTTACATGACCAATAATACTGGGATCGTGGTTTGGTACACGATTATCAGGTAGTGGAGATACGTGTCCACCTCCCCATGATTATTATATTGTGGGTCTTCTCGTTGTTTCTCTATATCGTGGTGGATAATGCACGATAGAAACCTCTGGGAAGATGTTAAATCTTTGTTGGTATATGAGACTTAGGCGCTAGGCCCGATGACCCAAGCTTGGGTGCTAGGCCTGTGACCTTGTGGGTACTGGACATGTTGATCTCAGTGAAGTGTACTTGGGGATTTAGGCTGACCACCCTATGAAGAATAGGGTGGGTCGATCAACCAGGTGGTTCTTGAGCATGTTAGGCCAACCACTCGTAGGGCTCTTGGGCCTGCTAGGGCCGACCACCCCTAGGGGTAGGGGTTAGGCCGACCACCCTTAGGGGATTTAGGATTGGTCGAGTTCCTTATAGGTCTTGGATCTATCTTTTTTGCCCGTCGATCTTTTATCAATACTTCTTCATATTTCCCTGATTTGTGATGTCACGTGTCGCATTCTCATTCTCCATGTCATCCTCGTATTTTTGAGGGATAACATTTTTCCCCCAAGTTTATTGTAATGTTTACAACATTACGGTAAACTTGAGCCTGGCCCAAGAAACATACCATAGCAATACTTAAATAGTCAAGTCCCTCGGAACATTACATAGTACTATTTTAACCATCGATGATTTGCTCAGCACGAATTCTTCAGGGATAATTAGTAATTCCTAAAAATAATTAGGTTTTTCAAGGAAAATTAATTTCCTGAAAATCTAATATATTTTTCAAGGAAATTTGAAATCCTAAAAATATAACATATTTTTCAAGGAATTTTAAAGTCCTAAAAATATAATATATTCTTCAAGGATATTAATTCCTAAAAATACAAAATATTTTTCAAGGAATTTTAATTCCTAAAATATAAGATAGTTTTTCAAGGAACTTGATTTCCTAAAAATATAGATATTTTTCGAGAATATTAATTTCTAAAAATACAAAATATTTTTCAAGGAATTTTAATTCCTAAAAATATAAGATAGTTTTTCAAGGAATTTGATTTCCTAAAATTATAAATATTTTTCAAGGAATTTAAAATTTTAACCATACCAGATATTTTTCAAGGAAATTTGAATTCCTAAAAATATCTTACTGCCTGAGAGGTTATAAGTAGGTCCTCTCTTCTCATTCTTGTTCTATGAGCCACTTCCAAACAAATTCCAAGCCTGATTTCTCCAGTTCCTCATCAATCTTAGATCTTTAGTAAGTACTTTCTTCTAATCCTCACACCATTTAATTTAAATGTGCTTATATTTATTAGAAACACTTTGAATTTTTGAGGAATTTTTGTCTGAATTTTCTTGTTTTGTTGTATTTTGATCCAAAATAATTGACTTACTTGAATCAAGAATTTTCTATAAAATTCCTTAGTCTAGGCGATTTCCAGGGTTATAAACCCTATGATGGGTGATTTCCATGGATGTAAGACCCTAGGCCGACCACCTCATTAGTCCTGGCGATTTCTAGGACTCCAAACCCTAGCACCTACGATTTCTAGGGATAGGATCAGGGTTGGGGCCGAGTGCCTTCAGGGCTTCTCCTTGTACGATTTCCAGGTCTAGGAACATGGTTTGGGCCGAGCATCTTCAAGGTTTCTCCTTGTGCGATTTCCAGGTCTATGAATAGGGTTTGGGCCGAAGACCTTCAGGGCTTCTCCTTGTGTGATTTCCAGGTCTAGGAACATTGTTTGGGCCGAGTAGTATACACCTCATGGGCCAAGTACCTCTAGGGCTTCCCTTCCCTTGCCTTAGGCGATTTCAAGGTCTAGAATTAGGGTTAGGGCCGACCACCCCTAGAGCTTCATGGGTCGAGTAGTGTACACCTCATGGGTCGAGTACCTCCCCTTGGGCGATTTTCAGGGATCCAGAGTGGCCGGCCCAAGCATAAGTCGACCACCTGGGACCCTAAAAATATTTTTTTCCACCTCTCAACTGATTTCCTTGGGGGTCTTCCTTGTATTGTAAAAATTACTTTTTCTGGAGATTTGAACAGTCCTCTGGCATTTTTCTGAGGCTCGCATCCCTTGGGGGGGGGGGGGGGGGGGGTCGGCCTAAGGTGGTAGGTCGACCACCTATGCCCCATTTTTTATTCTTCGTAATTTGATGGATTCAGGGTGGTCGACCCAGGCTTAGGCTCACTGGGCTGTCCCCTTATATAGAATTTTACTCCTTAGTTCATGGATATGCCCCCAGCTATTGGCTTCATTATGCTCATTTACTATCTTTAATCTTCATTTTTCTTCTGTTACAGATGTCCAACTCCTCTTCATCAGATAAGTCAGTAAGTGAGCGTACTCCCCAGGAGTTCTTGGAAAAGGTGAAAAGGATTCTCCCTCACACCGCTTTATATTTGTTCAGTGAGGAATATTTCTTGAAAAGGTGCTGTCCAATGGCGAGAGTAAAACAGACGACTCAGCAACCCTCTGAAGATGATCCTCATATTGCCAGGCACATCACTCAGGGCTCCTTGCCTATCTTTTCTCAGATTTCTTCTCAGCATAGTACGCCCCGCGACTCCCAAGGCACATCTCAGCGGAGTCATTCTTCTCATCGGGATAGGTCAGCTCATCGAGACTCATTGCAATGTCCTTTGCACCGAGATACTAGTCTGGTTCCCCATCAATCTTCTTCTCAGCAAGAACATATCGAGGGTTCTCATCGCTATGCTACTCATTCTCAGGAGCGTTCTATTCACAAGTTCCGGCCTAAGGTGGTTCGCCCTCCTTCCAAGAGCAAGACGGTCTCACCAGCTGGGCAGTAGAAGAAGAGACGACAAAAGGAGTTCAATTCATCAGATTTTGGGGCCACCTTCGCCAGTGAAATCATATGGAAACCGGTTGAGAAGCCTCGCCCTGCTGATTATGAGGTTGTTTGGTTCAAGGGGGCGGCCTCTAACATGACTAAAGAAAAGGTAAAGAACTTAAGGAAGACCTTTGACCTCTCCGGTGTGTCTATTACTATCCCTGGTCCAGATGACAGAGCTGAGTACCCCCCCTCTCGGTATGTGCGCTTGGACACGTTCTGTCATTATGTCTGGTGCCCTACTTCCTCTTCATCCATACTTCCATAGTGTTGCAAACTATTTTGGTATTAGTCATTCTCAACTGGCTCCTAATGCAGTCTTGGTCTTATCTACATTGTACATTATCTATCACTGCAGAAAATGGGATGCTCCCATGCCTCACGAGATCCACTACGTGTTTGACCTGAAGACAAACCCTTCTCAGCGCAACTCGGGGTATTTCCACTTCCACCATTATATGAGCGAGGGTACTAACACCTTCTTGGAAGAGATTTCTGGAAATAGCAAGGCATTTAGATATGCCGACAACTATTTCTTTACTAAGGATGCAAAGGCCAACTACTCCAAGTTTAAGCATGTTGGGCCTTTTTATAGACCGCTCCTGACCCAGGCTATGACAGTGAGGGTCAAGGTGCTGACTGCAATGACCCCTGGGGAGAAGAATGTCATGACTCTTGTTACTCCAGAGAACCTTAGGGAGGTGGGGCTGTTTCCTCTTACTATAGCCAATGTTCCGGATGACGATGGTCCTGAACCCGTGACCGCCATAGACTCCTCGAGACCCATTCATGTCGAGGAGGTACCCTCTTCGCCTGTGCCAGCTGGATAGGAGGGTGATGAGGTGGGTACATTTGTCGCGTACTCATCGCTTACTTCGGACGACTTTGATGAGACGACGTTCGAACCCATTTCTCATTCAGAAGGTTCAACACTTTATCACTTTTATTTTATGATTCATCTATGCTTCATATCCTTCTAACATTCAATCTTCTTTTGCAGGCTCAGGCAGGTTTGATTTTGTTCATACCCAGCAGAGGTCGACTCCCACCGAGGCCAATCCTTCTATTCGAGTGGCAAAAAGGGCCAGGGTTGAGGCTGAGTCGGTCATGGAGGCTCCTCCTGAGGTGTCCCCTCTGATTCCTTTGGAGTCTAGTCCAATTCTTTTGGTGTCTAGTCCTGTCGCAGAGGTAGAGCCATCTTTGTCTACACCAGTTCCTCCCATTTTCACTGATGCGGGTGCTTCCTGTTCTGCGTCTGCTCCCTTCTCTAAGCCACATCATCTGCTATATGGAACTTAGGTGCCCTCGTGGACAGAGCATCTCATCTAGAGCAAACGACAATAGCTTTTAATGGGATTAAGAATGAGGACTTAAGCACCCTTCTAATGAAGTCACTCCTTGACAATCAGAGTGTGAGTCCTTTACAGTTCTCTTCTTGTCTAGTTAGCTTGTGTTCTGACATTTATCTAACACCTGTATGTTTTTTGTAGGCATTGATTCTGGTCTCTCATGTTTATGAAAGGTTTGTGGAGTATACTTCTACGCTCTCCAACCTTCATTCTGAGCTTGAAGCTATCCGCCAAGAGGTGCTGGACCTTAGGCGCATTCTTGGCTCTAGGGATGCTGACATTTCTTCAAAGGATGAAGAGATCAACACCCTCCGTAGTGTCGTAGAGCTCAAACAGTAGGAAGTAATCAAGTTGACTCTTAGGATAACCCAGATGGAGGGGAAACTTGCCGACCAGCTCCAACAGTCTGAAGCTGAGAAAAAGAAGTTGATTGCTGACATAGAACAATTGCGGAAGGATTCTCTTAACGAGAAGGAGCAAGAGGTCAAGGCTACTCGGGACAAGGCTCAATAGGAGTATTCAGAGAAAGCTTTCTCTTGCTTCTACTTGATCTGGAAGTCCAACAAAGATCTGAACTTAGATTTCCTTCCCGAGAACACGCGAGCGAAGGAACTTAGGAAGTGTCTGGCTCGTGAGGCTTCCGAGGCTCAGGGTGGTCTTTCAGATGGTACGCCTTGCCCCAGTTAGTCTTCTTTTGGTCTTTTACTCTGTCTTTCCTTCCATGCCATTGGTGGGCACCTTGTACTTGACAATTTTTTATATGACATTTTATGCCTTTATGCTTTGTTGTTATGAGTACCCAGTGTATTGATTGAAATTTTTTATTTCCAATGGTTACTAAGTATATCAACTCACAATCCTCATTGGTTCAGGTATCGGTATACTCTGAACACATATTTCGCGTGCCATACTATCCTTACTCCTTTACATTTTTCATGCTAACAACCATGGTAATGTGAGTAGTACGATACTTCACCAAGTACCATGAAAAAAATGGTTAGGTCGACCACCCCATGGGTGATAGGCCGACCACTCTATAGGGTTGATGGATTGGCTGACCACCCCATAAGGGACATGGCTAGCAATCTCCCTACCAATGCCTTTTTTGTTTTTGTTTTTTGCACTTTCAGAACATATGTTGAACAAATGTCCTAGAAAAACTTGAGCTTGCTTAGTACTTAAGGTCATACCCTCATTGCTCGTGTATACCCCAATCGGTATGTACTATAGCCCCCCAAGTGATCATGGGTTTAAAAGCCTTGGTCACTTGCTACTTGACCATGCCTTACTTCAAGCATTTAGACACATAATACTATCCTTTTCACCCAATGATGCAAGCAGCAAATGCTTGTCCCTCATTGGTAGTAGGGTGATGGTTTCATACTCAGTAGTAATGATGCCTATACACAAATGCAGATTGTGTAGCAAGTGTCGATCATGATCTATGTAATCTTTTGTGTACACGTTATAATGATTGTAGATAGAATTATCTAAGTTAGACCAACCGGGTCTAGATGGGCTAATCGAGCCTGTAACGACTTAGATCAAATTATCGATCGGTCCCTCAAGGATCAAATTCGATTATGATCCGATGGTGGCGACTGGTCTTCGGAACAGCCTCTTGTTTTTTTATCATATGGGTCTATAGGTTCCTCAAGAACCAGGATCGAACGTGATCAAATAATGGCGACTTGGTCCTTGGACCAGTCTCTCGTTTGGATCGTATAGGTCGATAGGCTCCTCAAGAACCAAGATTGAACATGATCCATAATTTGAAGATAAGGTCCTAGGATCTGTCTCTCTTGTTGATCATGTGGGTCGATAGGTTCCTCAAGAACCAAGATTGAACATGATCAAATAGTTTGGCGACAAGGTCCTCAGACCAGTCTCTTATTTGGATCTTATGGGTCGATAGGCTCCTTAAGAACCAAGATTGAACATGATCCATTAATTTGGCGACAAGGTCCTTGGACCAGTCTCTCATTTGGATCTTATGGGTTGATAGGCTCCTCAAGAACCAAGATCGAACATGATCCATTAATTTGGCAACAAGGTCCTCAGACCAGTCTCTTATTTGGATCTTATGGGTCGATAGGTCCCTCAAGGACCAGAATCGAACATGATCTGATAACTTGACGACAAGGTCCTAGGACCTATCTCTCTTTTGGATCATATGGATCGATAGCTCCTTCAAGGACCAGAATCGAACATGATCCGATGGGGCTGATAGGTCTAAAGGACAAGTGCTTCGTTGAAAGAAATTTAAAGAACTAAGTGAAACTTAAGAAATTAAATTCATTCATTCATTGAAGCACAATGGTTGTTACACAGATAATTCGAAAACAATACATTTGCCTCCTGCTCGACTATGCTTCTTTCTGTCAAGTATTCGACGGGAACGACATTCAGAGTGTCAGCATCTTTGGCACAGGCAAGCTTGGCTAAGGCATTAGCATTGGCATTCTGTTCTCTTAGGACTTGTATAATTGAGTATTTTTTTAATTGCACCAACAAGTCCTTCACCTTGTTCAGGTACTGCACCATCCTAAGTCCCTTGGCTTGATACTCCCCCAATACCTGGTACACCACTAGCTGGGTGAATATCTCCAGGGACTGTGCATGCATATCCCGAGACAAGTGTATTCCTGCTAATAATGCCTCGTATTCATCCTTGTTGTTTTAAGTGTTGAATCCAAATTTGAGAGCACAATGGATTCAATGACTCTCCGTAGTGATCAATATGATTCTTGCACCTGAGTTGTGCTCATTGGATGCTCCATCAACATATAGCTTCCATATAGGAGTATCTCCTTCCTTCTCAGTATCTTCATTTTCTGATTGGTATGAAGGGTCTTCAAGGTTGGTGCCTTCGACTATGAAGTCTGCCAATGGTTGTCCATTTATTGTCGTCCTCGAATGATCAGTGATATCAAACTGTCCTAGTTCCACTGCCCACTTGAGTAATCGTCCCAAGGCCTCTGGTTCTGAAGAACCTGTCTCAGCGATTAATCAGTCAGGACTCGAATCGAGTGAGCTTGGAAATATGGACGCAGCTTTCGAGAGGCGATTACTAAACAGTAGGCTAGTTTTTCAAGAGGGGGATACCTAGACTTCGCACCTACCAGCCTTTTACTGATATAGTATACAAGGTGTTGTACCCCGTTCTCTTCCTTTACCAAAACAGCACTGATTGCATGCTCGATGATTTCCAAATAGATGAATAATACTTCACCATATATTGGCTTAGCTAGGACGGGAGGTTGGGCGAGGTGTTCCTTCAGGGCTTGGAAAGCTTCCTCACATTCCACGATCCATTGGATCTTACTACCCCTCAGTAAGTTAAAGAAAGGGACACATTTTTCCGTAGACTTTGATATGAACCTACTGAGGGCAGCTACTCTCCCGGTTAAGCTTTGCACTTCTTTGATTGTGGTAGGTGACTTCATGTCGATCAATGTTTTGATCTTCTTTGGGTTAGCCTCGATTCCACGTGAATTGACTATGTATCCGAGAAACTTACCAGAACCAACTCCAAACGAGCACCTGGGAGGGTTTAACTTCATCCTATACTTTCTAAGTATTGCAAAGCATTCCTCCAATTCTTGAACATGTCCTCCATCTTCTTTGGACTTGACCAACATGTCATCAACGTATACCTCCATAATTTTGTCGATCAAGTCTCAGAACATGCCATTCACTAGACGTTGGTAGGTGGCTCCTGCATTCTTCAAGCTGAATGGCATCACCTTATAACTATACAATCCCTTGTCTGTCCGGAAGTTGGTATGTTCCTCGTCGGGAGGGTGCATACTTATTTGATCATACCCAGAATACGCATCCCTGAATGAGAGTATTTCATGTCCTGTTGCATCAACCAGTTGGTCTATTCTGGGTAGAGGGAAGCATTCTTTGGGGCAGGCCTTGTTCAGATCTGTGAAGTCCATGCATGTTCTCCACTTCCTATTTGGCTTTGGGACCAACACGGGGTTTGATACCCAATCTGGGTAGTAGGACTTCCTTATAAAACTATTTTCCTTGAGCCACTCGACTTCCTCCTTCAAGGCTTGAGATCGGCCTTTGTCAAGCAATCTCCTTTTTTTTTTTGCACTGGTGGGTAGTTCTTGTCTACATTGAGGACATGACTTATCATGGATGGAGAAATTCCAACAATGTCCTTATGTGACCAGGCAAAGACGTCCTAGTTTTTCATAAAAAATTCCACCAACCGTACCTTAATTTCCACCTTTAACTCCTTCCCGACTTTGATTACTCTAGTCGGGTCCTCATCGTCAGTAGGACTTTGTCAAGATCTTCGAGTGGTCCTACCCCCATGACGTCATCCCCAAAGCGAGGATCGATGTCATTTCCCTCGCTTTGGGAAACTTGTTATAATAACAAATCTTCGTTAAAAGGAGCCCCAGGCTCCAATAGAGTGTTTCTTTCAACATTAAGTTCCATGTTGACAACCTCATCGGTTCCTTCATTATCTTCGCAACAGGTTACTATCATGTTGTTTATGCATGGTCCTTTCCTTTCCTTGACCACTGACGCATTATAGCATTCCTGTGCCTCCCTTTGGTTACCCTATACGCATCCATGCCCTGCGCTGGTGGGGAACTTCAAAGATAGATGCCAGATAGATACTGTTGCATGTAACACCATCAGGAGGGGTCTCCCGAGCACTACATTGTAAGCTGATGAGCAATCTACCTCTATGAACTCTGTCATCATAGTCTCATGCCTAGGAGCATCCCCCACCATGATCGGTAATTTGATAGTTCTTGCTGGTGCTATGCATTCTCTCGTGAACCCATATATCACTTGGGAACACGGTGTCAGGTCTTTGATTGTGAGCTTCTTCTTCTCGAGGGATGATTTGTAGATGATATCTACTAAGCTTCCTCTATCCACCAAGCATATCTTTACTCGAGCATTGGCGATTTGAATGGTAAGGACCAGAGGGTGATTGTGGGGGTACCTCACGTGACTGGTGTCATCCTTTTCAAAAGTGAGAGTTTCACTTTCATACTTTGGATTTTTTGGAGACCGTTCCTCAACTGCCATACACTGGGAAGACTCCCCTACCTCATGTCTGAGGGTCCTTGCATATCACTCATGAGCATTGTTACTGTTGCCTGGTATGTGGTTCCCTCCACATATGGTATCCAATGTGAAGTCTACAGCTGCCCACTCCAGTGGTGGACTCATCTGCCTTCAGAATTCTGGATTCCTGCTTGGGGTTTCAATCTTGCCTCGGTACCTCGAGAGTTTTCCTGATTGGAGAAGAAACCCTATCCTTCAATTATTTGTACTCATTTGTGTCGTGCCCATAATCATTATGGAAACAACAAAACTTATTCTTGTCCTTCTTTCCTTCTGAACGCAAGGGTGGTGGCTTTCGTTATCATACCTCCTGGTATGTTTCCAAGTAAATCTCAGCCCTTGATGTAGTCAGGATTGTATAATTGGTGAACCTGGGTTGGTAGGGTTAATGCTTAGCTTGTTTGTCGGCGGGTGCTGACTTAGCTTTCTTTTTTCCACCTTGCTCGGCCCCTGAGGTACTCCTCTTCTTACCATTACCCCCACTGCCTCCCTGAGGGTTTGCGCCATTTTTATCTTCCTTGATAGTGTTCGGATGTTTTATGCCTTTTTCTTCCTTCATGATAGCATCATCTAGCTTCATGTATTTGTCGGCTCGGTCCAGGAACTCCTGCAAGGTGTTGATAGGCTTCCTATGTATACTATCCCACAAGGGGCTACGATGAATTATTCCTACCGAGATGGCAACAAACTTCCCTTCATCTCCTACCGTGGACGCTCGGTTTGCCTCTCTCATGAATCTTTGAATGTAGTCTTTCAGGGATTCATCTTGCCCTTGCTTGATGTCAGCTAACATATTGGCATAAACTGGTTGAATCCACCCGGTACTAAAGACCTTGTAGAATTCCTTCTTGAACTGCTCCCAGGAAGTGATGGATCCAAGTTTGAATTTCCAATACCATTTCTGAAATCAGTCAGAGAGAGTGGTAGGGAATACCCTACACCTATAATCATGCTCCACATCGAGTATCTCCATATGATCCTCGAACTTCCCAATGTGTCGTATTGGGTCCTCCTTCCCAGTGTATGTAAGAAGTTTCAAGGTCTTGTATTCCAGTGGTGGTTGGGTAGCTTGGATCTTGGTACTAAAAGGACTCCCACTTCTATGAGCCAGCTCGATATCTGAAGGTTTATTTGTTAGACCCTGAACAGCCATAACGAGTGCATCTATTTAAGCCTGGACTACTGGTGGGATCGCTGCTCCAGGTTGGGTAGATGTCCCTAGTACCCCCTCCTGAGCGCTGGTCCTCCTATTGATGACCTCCCTCAAATCCTGAGGTTGTGCATCTTTCCCCAGCCTACGAACACAGTATTGGTGTTATTCATCGGTTCCTTTCCCTTGCGAAACTAAGAGTGTAGGGGTGGTAGGTCCGCCTTGCCCTTGTCGATGCGACCCTGCCCCAAGCCTCTCCTCCTACATGACTTTGAGATTTTGAGCAGCCATTTCCATTCCTGTCACGCCTCTCAGATGTTTGACCCTCATCTCCTGTGTTGTTTCGTCGGTCCCCCTGGGAGGGGGCCTTCAGGTTAGTAATAGTCCTACTCCAAGATTAAGTGTTATTCTTCTTAGTCATGGAGGAGGCATCTTGGACTGTGCCTCTTCATCCTGTCTCTGGGAAAGTGGTTCTGAGAGTGTCCTTGGGGTCCTACTCCTCCCCTGGGACTCTCTATTACTGTTGTCTCGCATTCCTACTACTTTGTCCTAAGCCTCCTTCACTGCCTGATCAGCAGCTTCAGTGTTAGCTCAGGCTAACTGAGTAGCCTCCTCCAAGGCCACAGCAGCCTCTTGGTGTCTCCAGTCAGCTTCCTGCTCCCTCTGGATCATTCTCTGGACCTGCTCATCTATCTCCCAACGTTGTCATTCCATAGTCGCCCTCTGAAGGGCAATTTCTGCAGCAAAGGTCTCCTACCTTGCCAGAAATTGTGCCATCTCCTCCTGGTGAGCGTCTTGTGGATCTTCCGCATCAGGGTGATCACCAACCTCCACCTGAGGTTTGTTAACGGGATCTATGGGATCCTGGGTGGTGGAATCCCTGGGAGCAGTCTTCTTTGTCTAACTAGATTTTGGAGGCAACGTAAAAAATGATGAAAGTGTGTTTATTGATTTCGTACTCTCAATGAAAGCACTAAAATGTTGACCTGTAAAATTGGCCAACGGTCGTATGTACAATATATGACACCTTTTGAATGAAATAAATAGAATAAATGACATAGTACGATTATCTTAAATAAACACACAGAAATTTTATAGTGGTTCAGCCCTGTTTTGATGAACAGTAATAACATAATCCACTTAGTCTTTAGTATTGAATTACTCGACAATTACAAGTACGAACTGATGAGTTCACTCCTCAAAAATATTTTTCTCCCAAAATTCCAGAAAAAGAGATTTCTTGAAATGAAGCCCTGAGTCCTTTATTTATAGTACCCAGGGGTTGTTACATGACCAGTAATTTTGGGATCGTGGTTTGGTACACGATTATCAGGTGGTGGAGATACGTGTCCACCTCCCCATGATTATGAGATCGTGGGTCTTCTCATTGTTTCTCTAGATCGTAGTGGATAATGCATGATAGAAACCTCTGGGAAGATGTTAAGTCTCTGTTGGTATATGAGACTTAGGTGCTAGGCCCGATGACCCGAGCTTAGGTGCTAGGCCTGTGACCTTCTGGGTGTTGGACCTGTTGATCTCAGTTTGAACGAGAGTGAGTATTTCTCAGTGAAGTGTACTTGGGGGTTTAGGCCGACCACCCTATGAAGAAAAGGGTGGGCCGACCACCCAGGTGGTTCTTGAGCATGTCAAGCCGACCACCCTAGGGGTTGGGGTTAGACCGACCACCCCTAGGGCTCTTGGGCCTGCTTGGGCCGACCACCCCTAGGGGTAGGGGTCAGGCCAACCATCCTTAAGGGATTTAGGCTTGGTCAAGTTCTCTATAGGTCCTGGACCTATCTTTTTTACCCGTCGGTCTTTTCCCAATACTTCGTCATTTTTTCCTGATTTTTGATGTCACGTGCCGCATTCTCATTCACCATGTCATCCTCGTATTTTTTAGGGATAATAGTGTATATAATATGTTTTTGCTAGCTAAATATACAAAAATGTAATATTTGTTGTGAAACATACAAAATTAACAAATATTACACTAGCTAGTTAGACATGTAATAAGAAAGAAAAAGTAAACAAAAACAAAAACCTAATATGTGGGACGATGACTTTGAATTGTCGATAGCATATGGTTCGCCCAGTGTTGTCGCATTTCATTAATCTGTGCTGGTGTATATGGCGTAGTGTTTATCTACAAAAAATACAAAGTAAAATATATTAGTTAATTATTATTTGTTGATTGTATATACTTTAATAATAAATAAATTGTTAACTTTTTATAAATTTATATACATACTTATTTCTTCAAGTAACGTCCAGGTCGTGAATGTTCAATGTAATCACTCAACATCCTCATCACATAATATCCACATGCCACATTGTCTGGTTGGTGTGGACACTGATATTTAAATAAAAGGTCAAGAAATTAATATAAAGAATATTAGTAAAATTCAAGTATAAATTTTCAAAATAATTAAACTCGTAGTTACTTACTTTCGGTTGCACATTTTCTATATTACTTGGAATCTTGGGAGGTTTTGGTAGCTGGTCAGAAAGAGGTTGAAAGCATTCACTATTATTGCCACAATTTCTTCACGATTTTCCAATTCTAAGTTCACCAGATCACAACAACAAACGTAATATGCATATGGGTCCAATATAATCAACATCCAATGCTCACTGCACAAGAAAAATAATACTAGTTATAAATGTCCAACACAAATGTTATAAGGACTAAGTATCTGACAACAACAAATTTTGAACTTATCCATGGTCCCAAGGGACAATCATAAGTTGCTCACTTGATCTTAATTGACGGCAGTGCTTGAGCAGGCCTTGAACACGCTCTTCGAATGAACTTCCTTTAGTGGCTACAACATTAGGATTGACAAATAAAAACTTATTTTGGCGCCCTTGTTTTACCAAAAAAAATTATAACAACCTATTCATAAAAAAAGTAGCAGTCAAAAATATAATTTGGGAAATTTGTTGTTAAAATAAAACAAATAAGAAAGGTTAATTAAAAAACTTGTGAAATACCTCATGTAGCAAACGACAACTCCTTGTCTAATCTTTTCCATTCAAAGACATTGAAGTATGTCCTCTTTGCATACGTAAAGACTTGAAATATCCTGACCAAATACATCCTCATCTATGCCTGGATTGACACAGTCATTGTCATCCCAACGAGATATAATATTGTATATTTGTTTCGAAGGACTAGTGTCTTGTGTCAGAGGATCACTCAAACATTGTATCCTTTCTCATGGTCGTTATGTTGAGGGAGTAATTGGTCGTTCTGATATGTTATTACTTCTAAAACAAGTCTGTAAAATAATATTAATAATTAAAAAATTTACAAACAAATTGAAATATATAATAACAAATATGATTATATAAGCATGATACATCACCTATTCATTTATATCATCAGATACGATGACCAATTCCTTAGGCCACGATATAGGATGCCCAATAGCCTGAATGACTATGTACATATTCTGATCAAGTTTTGCAAAGGGAAGAGGTGTCACTGACTTAATATCGTCAGTAATCACCACTTGGTAGTTGTTACCTGACTCTTTGTCAATGGTTTTTCCTGATGCAACAATATTGGATAGTGAACCAATGGCTAACTAACAACTAGATACCTACACATTATAATGAGTAGCATTATGTATATATGTGTGTATGCATGTACATATATAGTCATTTTCAACTATCAAATTGAAATTACCTCAGGCACAAATGGTGTTAGTGGGTCGAGCTGATAGTAAGATGGTGTTGGTGGGTCGGGCACATAGCAAGATGGCCCTGGTGGGTCAGGCACATAGCAAGATGGCCCTGGTGGGTTGGGCACATAGTAAGATGGTGCTGGTGGGTCGGGCACATAGTAAGATATCCCCGGTGGGTTTGGCACAAATGGTGGGACTCCAATATTGGATCCTGAACCGCTCTATTGAGCTATAAAAGATCTCAACATTTCATCTTGTTTATGAAAACGTTCTTCTAGGCGCGCTTCTTGTTGACGATGTAGTTCTTCTTGTTGACGAAGTCTTTCCTCAAACTCATTTCTCATAGCGTTAGCTGAAACAATATCTTTCGATCTCTTTCATGTTGGTAGGTTTCGGAGTATCCCAAAAAAATGTGGGGGACACACCGTGACCTTTAGCACGAACACGCCCTCGTGGCTCGATGGTGCCCCAATTCCCTCGCCAACACATCATCAGGGCCTTGGGGTTCCCATTGACCCTCCTCAATGAGTTTTCGATAATAAGCCTATAAAATAGAAGTAATTAATTTGCATGAGTTATATAAAAATAAATCTGATTTATATAAGTTCAAAATATAAACCAATAATGAATATAGCAAGTAACGTTATATATAAAAACTTACAATATTTTTTTTGAACCTTAGCTGCCTCTCCAATAAGTTCTCCTTCTTTATTCTTCGGTTGACCCATCATCCATAAGTTAGCTCTATCAATATTAGATAATTGTTGCCCAGTCTGCTGTTGAGGCATCTCTTCCACATGCACGTAGCCTCCTCTAGATAAGTTGTGGTTGTATTTGTTCATTGCTCGATACTCTTTCATCTGTAATCTTTTATCTTTCCACTCTGGTGTTAATCTCGAGTTGAAAAATTCTAACCATTGCTCATCATTTATGATGTCCTCAAATCCATGTGGTTTCCTAGGCGAAACTTATCTAGTCTTTTTCTCTAAATCATTGTAGATATGTTTCCTTGCCGTGTCAGTCTTCCATTGTCTGAACATCTTTGCTGCGTCTTTCATTGTCTGCTTTTTGGAGCTATATTCCAATTGAAAAATTTTCTACAAGTTTGAAATAATAATCATATTAAATCACATATTTTAAAATATTTAAGTAAAATAGAAATAATTAAATCATACCTTCATTAAATCTCATATCTTTGTTTTGGTCTCCGCTAGAACTTTGTTCTATGAGTTACAGTTGATGGCCACCACAATTCTCAATATAGAACCCAACGCTGAAGATTGATTACTTCTTGCAGTACCTGTTACTTGACCATACTCATTGAACTTTATAGGTATAAGATTTCCTTCACTTCTATTTTTAATCAATTTATTCATCCATGTGTGCCCTCGCACATTTTTCTCATCTGTAAACTCTTGCTCAATATCAGGATTTTATTGAGGATTTTCCTCCTCATCACTATCACCGAAAGGATCTAACATCTGTGAAACATAAAAATCAATATGATAAGTTATATATATATATAGAACAAAAATGTGACAAACAAGAACATATCATAAACAAACCAAAATCACTTTTGCAATTATGACAAACATAATCATATTATACCTCACATCAGTTTACCAATCCATAAACCTTCACCATTATCACATAAACAAACATCATCATCATCAACTTCATCATTACATATTGGTGAGGTGAATGTGATTGATTCTTCTTCAATATGTATATCATGCAAATCACCATCTTTGGTATTCTATTCTTTTGTTGGCGTTGTAAGCACAATTGACCATTAGTTGTCTGAAGGATCATTCACATCAAACACGTGTTTTTCTTGTGTAGTCATTATAAATCGGTCAGATTTGTGCCCTAGTCAATTTAGGTTCACTAATGTGAAACCAAAATCTTCATATATTATGCCACTGTCACTCTTCACCCAATCACAAAAGAAAACATATACTCGAGTTGTGATATAATCTAACTCCCAAATTTCTTTAATTACTCCATAGAAAGTCATATCACTTTGAACAGGATTTTTGTCTTTCGCACTAAATATTTGCATAGTTCTAGCGATAAGACTAACGCCACTAGTTTGTGTGGTTCTGTTGGTATCACACTCCCTAGTATTGAATTGTGTACCATCGATAAAATATGATGAAATCTTGATGACTCTATGAGAAGGGCCTCGAGAGATCCACTTAACAATGTCTGACACATTATTTGATGTGTTTTTCAAATCATTGACAACCTAATAAAAATAAAACTAGTCAAACAGCATACCTTACTATATACTAAAAATAAAATCAAAAAATCAACATAATATACCTTATTTTCTATCCAACTACTAAAAGTAGGATAATGTTCGTCTTATAACCATTTGGAGTTCCTTGACTTTGATGGAAATTTTGTCTTGTTCCAGTTAAAATGTTCCCTTCAAAATTACATATTCTGTTAGTGAACTAAGTGTGAAAGTTATCACATATTTACATTGCATATGCATTATATCTATGAAGATAAACTTACTTGATATAAGGTTAAATTTCATTAATATTTTGCAATACTAGATGATGTGCTTCATCTAGTTCATCCTGACTCACTGTGTATACAACACTACCCCGAGGACTCTGAATCTCAACAATATTAACTTCATTTACCCCAATCCTCTATACACCAGCCATGCATTCGGAACAAAATTCAATTGCCTCTTCTGCAATATAACATTCCACAATGCACCCTTCTAGGGGACTTCGATTTCTGACATACCCCTTAAGAATCTTCATATATCGCTCAAATGGATACATCCATCTTAAATAAACGGGACAACAAAATCTCAATTCTCTAACCAAGTGAACTGTAAAATGAATCATTATATCAAAAAAGGAAGGTGGGAAGTATTTCTCCAGCTCACATAAGACCTTAGCAATTTCATCATGTAACTTAATAGGATCAATGACCTTACAACACAATGACTTGAAAAACAAACAAAACCTTGTGATTATCTCTCGAACTTTTTGAGGTAAGACAGATCGAATTGCCACTGGTAGCAAATGTTGCATCAGAATATGACAATCATGAGATTTCATACCACTCAGAGTACAAATTTTCATGTCTACCAATGACCTTATATTTGATGAATAGCCATCTGGAACTTTTATATTAAATAGACAAGAACAAACTTCCTTTCTTTCATCTGTAGTGAGGGTGTAAGTAGCAAGAGGCAAGTATGTATGTCTCTTATCTATTTTCGGAGTTAATCCTTCACGTATACCCATTGCAACCAAGTTTTTCCAAGCCTTAATTCCATCCCTAGTTTTCCCACGAATATTCAACAAAGTTCCTGTAACGCCCTGCTAATTAGGGTCCATTACCAAGTGTGTTTAAAACCAGTGCTGGAGTTGTTAAACAAGTCATTTGGACTAAACATGCGATTAAGCCACTAAGGGTTTAGGTATTGAAAATTTTGATCAACTCATAAACATTTCCATTAAGTTGTAAACATGTTCTTTACATGGGATCCAAAAAACGTTAGTTTAAAAGCTTATTACAAAACTCAAATTACACAATAAACCGTCCTAAGCGGCAAAAGCTGGGTTTAACCCTAGTTCCTTTGAGCATCTCGGTCGTGGTGGTCGAGTGGACTGCATATGAA